>NW_006922405.1:52221-85298 GCF_000298275.1 Orycteropus afer afer
TGCCCAACCTTCCTTCCGAGGAGTGGCTGGTGGGTTTGAACCGCCAGTCGTCTGGTTAGCAGGCAAGTGTCTTAGCCACTATGCTACCAGAGCTCCCATGGACAAATCCTGTAACTGGACCAAGCTCACAGTCTTGCTATGCTTGAGCCCATCATTGCAGCCACTGTTTCAATTCATCTCATTGAGGGTCTTCCCCTTCTTCACTCTCTACTTTACCAAGCATGATATCCTTTTCCAGGGACTGGTCCCTTCTGACAAATATGACCAAAGTAGGTGAGATGAAGTCTGGCCAATCTTACTTCCAAGCAACACTCTGGGTGTACTTCTTCCAAGATATATTTGTTTGTTCTTTTGGAAGTCCATGGCTTAAATATTCTTTGCCAACACCATCATTCATAGGCATTAACTCTTCTTATGTCTTCCTTATTCATTGTGCAGCTTTTGTTGCATATGAGGTGATGAAAACACCATGGCTTGTGTCAGGCACACCTTGGTCTTCTGACATCTTTGCTGTTTAACATTTTGAAGAGGTCTTTGCAACAGATTTGTCCAGTGCAATACAATGTCGGATTTCTTGACTACTGCTTCCAAGGGTGTTTATTGTTGATCCAAGCAAAATGAAATTCCTAGCATAGCAATCTCAATCTTTTCTCTATTTATTGTGAGGTTTATCAACCAAGTTATGAGGATTTTTGTTTTCTTTATGTTGAGGTGTAATCCATACTGAAGACTGTAGTCTTTGATCTTCATCAGTAAGTGCTTCAATCTTTCAACAAGCAAGATTGTTTTATCTGCATATCATAGATTTTTAACGAGTCTTCTTCCAATCCTGATGCCACGTTCTTCTTCATATCGTCTAGTTTCTTGGACTATTTGTTCAACATACAGTGGAGTAAGTGTGGTGAAAGGACGTAGCTGTGAGCCATGTCCTTCCTGATTTTAAAGCATGCAGTATTCCATTGTTCTGTTAGAATGACTGCCTCTTCATCTATGTTTAAGCTCCTTACAAGCACAATTAACTTTTCTGGAATTCTTATTCTTCACAATGTTATCCATATATATTTTTTTATGATCCACACAGTTGAATGCCTTTGCGTAATCAATAAAACACAGGTAAACATCTTTCTGGTTTCTTTACTTTTAGCCAAGATCATATGACATCAACAATGATATTCCTTATTCCATGTCCTCTTCTGTATCCAGTTTGCATTTCTGGAAGTTCTCTGTCAATATAATGCTGCAATCATTTTTGCATGATTAGAAAGGCCATATTAAAATATATTAAAGGAATTAACTGCACCCAGTTCCCATTTTTTCTTTCTTTTGTTGTTTGTGCTTTTGTTATTAGATAATCCATTGTTAACAGCTAGACCTGACAGACTTGCTTCTGCTTTTTTTCTTCTAAAAATATCATGGTTTTACTTTTCACATTTATATCTTCAGTTCACTTTAAATTTGTTTTGTGTATTATTGAGGCATATAACCTATTGCATTTTTCTGCATGTAGAAATAAACTTTTCCCAACACCATATACTGTAGAGACTCTTCTTCTTCTATCAAATGGTCTTAGCACCCTTGTCAAAAAATTAGCTGCCCGTGGTTTATGGCATTATTTCTGGAGTCTAAATTCTATTCCCATTGGTCTATGTGTCTACTTTTATACAATTACCACACTGTTTTGATCATAGTAGCTGTGTAACATGTTTTAAAATCAGGAAATGTAATTCCTCCTATTTGTTCTTCTCTTTCAACATTCCTTGTTTGGGGCCTTTTGCTATTTCATATGAAGCTGAAGATTTGTTTTCTATATCTGTAAAGAATGCTGTTGGAATTTTGATTGGGATTGCATTGAATATGTAAATCACTTTGGATAGTATTGACATCTTAACAATACTAACTCTTCCAATCCTTGAGCATGGAACATTTTTTTTTTTTCCATATATATACTCCTTCTTTAATCTCTTTTGGCAGGTTTTTGCAATTTTCATTGTATAAACTTTTCACGTCCCTAGTTAAATTTATTCCGAGGAATTTTATTATTTTAAATGCTATTGTTGTTGACCTCTGTATCCTGAAACTTTGCTAATTTCCTCTGTATGCTCTAGAAGCTTTCTTACAGACACTGGAATTTTGTATGTGTAGAACCAAGTCATCTGCAAATAAAGATAATTTTACTTCTCTTTCTGTCTGAATAAATTTTCTTTCTTTTTCTTGTTTTATTACTCTGGCTAAAACTTCCATACAATATTGAGTAGAAATGATGAGAATGGGCACCCTTGTCTTCCTCTCAATTTCAAGGAGAAAGCTCTAAATTTTTCTCCATTAAGTATAATGTTGGCTACAGTATTTTCTTGCTGTAGTTACATGCCATCAAGTCATCTCTGACTCATAGAGACCTCATGTACAGTAGAAAGAAACACTGCCCAGTCCTGTGCCAGTTCATGATCTTTGCTACACCTGAGCCCATCATTGCAGCCACTGTGTCAATCCATTTCATTGAAGGCCTTCTCCTTTTTTGTTTTCCCTCCACTTTGCCAAACTTGATATCCTTCTCCAGGGAATGGTCCCTTCTAACAACATGACCAAAGTAGGTGAGACAAAGTTTGGCCATTCTTACTTCCAGGGAGCATTCTGGCTGCACTTTGTCCAGGGCAGATTTGTTAGTTCTTTAGTAGCCCATGGAACTTTTAGCATTCTTCACCAACACCACAAAGTAAAACATCGACCCTTCTTCGGTCTTCCTTTTTCATTGTCCAGCTCTCACATGGATATGAGGCTATTGAAAATACCATGGCTTGTGTCAAGCACATCCTAGTCTTCAAGGAAACATCTTTGCTCTTCAGCACTTGAAAGAGGTCCTTTGCAGCAGATTTTCCCAATGTTATATGACATCTGATATCTAGACTGCTGTTTCCATTGGTGTTGATCATAGAACCGAGTAATATGAAGACTTTGACAAATTCATTCTTTTCTCCATTTATTGTGATGCTGCTTATTGGTCCACTTGTGAGGATTTTTGTTTTCTTTATGCTGAGATGTAATCCATACTGCAGACTGTAGTCTTCAATCTTCATCAGTACATGTTTCAAGTCATCCTCACTTTCAGGAGCGAAGTTGTGTTGTCTGAGTAACTTAGGTTGTTAATGAGACTTCCTCCAATCATGGTGCCATGTTCTTCTTCATGTAGCCCAGTTTCTTGGATTATTTGCTCAGCATACATGTTGAATAAGTATGGTGAAAGGATATAACCCTGACACACTCCCTTCCTGATTTTAAACCATGCAGTACTGCCTTGTCCTGTTCAAACAACAGCTTCCTGGTCTGTGTACAGGTTCCTCCAGAGTACAATTAAGTGTTCTAGGATTCTCATTCTTCTCAGTGTTATCCATAACTTGTTATGATCCACAAAATCAAATATCATTGCATAGTCACTAAACCATAAGTAAACATCTTTCTGGTATTCTTTTGTTTTGAGCCAAGATCCACCTGACATCAGCTGTGATATCCCTCGCTCCATCTCTTCTGGATACAGCTTGCATTTCTGGAATTTATCTGTCTATGTACTGTTGCAAACATTTTTTAATTATCTTCAGTAAAATTTTACTAGAGTGTGATATCAATGATATTGTTCAATAATTTCCACATCACCTTTCTTTGGAATGGGTACAAATATGGATCTTTTCCAGTCAGTTGGTCAGGTAGTTGTCTTCCAAATCTCTTGGCATAGCAGAGTGAGTGTCTCTAGTATGGCATCCGTTTGTTGAAACATCTCAATGGGTATTCTGCCAATTCCTGGAGTCTTGTTTTTTGCAACTTCTCTCAGTGCAGCTCCAACTTCTTCCTTCAATACCAATGATTCCTGATCATATGCAGCCTCCCAAAATGGATGAACATCAACCAGTTCTTTTTGGTACAGTGACTTTGTGTAGTCCATCCATCTTCTTTTGATGCTTCCTGCATCATTCAATATATTGTACATAGAATCTATCAATATTGCAACTCAAGACTTAAATTTCCTCTTCATTTCTTTCAGCTTGAGAAATGCTGAGCATGTTCTTCCCTTTTGGCTTTCCAATTCCATGTCTTTGCACATTTCATTACAATAATTAACTTTGTCTTCTCAAGCTGCTCTTTGGAATCTTCTGTTTCAGTCTTTTATCTTGTCATTTCTTCCATTTGTTTTAGCTAATCTGCACTCAAGGACAAGTTTCAGTCTCTTCTGACATCCATTTTGGTCTTTTCTTCCTTTCTTGTCTTTTTAAAGATCTTTTGCTTTCTTCTTGGATGATGTTCTTGATGTCATCCTACAATTCCTCTGTTTTTTGGTCATTGGTGTTCAGTGCATCAAATCTCTTCTTTAAATGGTCTCTAAATTCAGGAGGGATATAATCAAGGTCATATTTTGGCTTTCAAGGACTTGTTTTAATTGTCTTCAACTTCACTTTGAACTTGCAAATGAGCAGTTGATGGTCTGTTCCACAATCAGCTCCTGGCCTTGTTTTGGCTGAAGATACTGAACTCTCCATTGCTTCTTGCCACAGATGTAGTCAATCTGATTCCTATGCACTCCATCTGGAGAAGTCCATGTGTATAGCTTCTGTTTGTGTTGAAAAAAGGTATTTACAATAAATAAGTCATTGGTCTTGCAAAATTCTATCATACAATCTCCAACACTATTTCTATCTCCAAGGCCAAATTTTCCAACTACTTGTGACTTTTCTCTGTTTCCAACTTTTGCATTCCAGTCACCAGTGATAATAAGCACATCTTGATTGCATGTTTGGTCAATTTCAGACTGCAGAAGTTAGTAAAAATCTTCAATTTCCTCATCTTTGACTTTGGTGGTAAGTGTAAAAATTTGAATAACAGTAGTATCAACTGACTTTCCTTGTAGGCGTATGGATATTATTCTATCACTGACAGCATTGTACTTCAGGATAGATCTTGAAACATTCTTTGTGATGATGAACACCACACTATTCCTCTTCAATTTTTCACTCCCAGCATAGTAGATCATATGGTTGTATGATTCAAAATGGCCAAATCTGGTCCATTTTAGTTCACTAATGCCTTGGATATCAATATTTATGTATTCCATTTCATTTTTGACAACTTCCAATTTTCCTAGATTCATACTTATACATTCCATTTTCCAATTATCAATGGATATTTGCAGCTGTTTCTTCTCTTATTGAGTTGTGCCACTTCAGCAAATGGAGGCCCAGAAAGCTCTACTTTATCCATATCAATAAGGTAAGCTCTACTCTGATGAGGCAGCTCTCTCCCAGTTATATTTTCAGTGCCTTCTGACTTGAGAGGCTCATCGTTCAGTGCTATACCAGGCAATGTTTCAGGGCTATTCATAAAATTTTCCAGTAACATATCAGACAGTGTTTCACTACTATTCATTATGTTTTCACTGGCCAATTCTTTGAGAAGTGGATGGTCTCTTCCTTCTTCCAAGTCTATCTCAGTCTGGAAACTCCACCAAAACTGGTTTACCATGGACACCCCTCCTGGCACTGACTCCAGCCTCACAGCAACACACAACACTCAAATATTTTCTTATGTGCCCTTAATCATGTTGAGAAACTTTCCTTCTATTCCAATCTTCTTGAGGGTTTTCATCAAGTAAAAGTGAGTTTATCAAATACCTTTTCTGAATCCATATATATCTATTTTGTAGGTTTTTTTTTGTTGTTGTTGTTCTATTTATATGGTGTGTTATGTTGGTTGATTTTCTAGTGTTGGATCATTCCTATATTCCTGAAATAAATCTGAAAATTGGTTATGGTGTATAAGTGTTTTAAAGTGTTGTTGGATTCTGTTCACCAGTGTTTTGTTGAAGATTTTTGTTTCTATATCAGTTCAATGACTTTACTACCCTTTTCTACCTTCTCTTTAAGCTCCTGAGAATAAATCAACATGACTGAAAATGTATAAAGTACTTAATACATTAACTTATTTAATATTGGGGTATATTTCATGCCAATAACATTCTTCTGATGACTAAATATTTATTTATTAATTATATAAAATAAAAATTCATATGGTTTTAGTCACATTAATTTATTGTACATTTTAAATTTACTTTTAATATTTTATGTAAAAATGAATTGATGATAATTGTACTGCAGTGAGTTACTTAACCATTATTAAACTACTTAATATGGCTGGTCTGAAGTACACAAAGGTGTGTGGACTCCCAAGCCTATGGCAGGTATCTATTGCATTAGTTTGAATATCTAGAGATGAGCTGATCAGAACCCAAATGAATGAAGAAAAGAAGTTTGACACCGCCAGCTCATGTATGTTGCTGTCATTTGATGGCTTGCTTGTAACTGAAGTTTGCTTATAGATCCAGATACTTAAAGTTCCAACAAAAGCAGAAGAGTTTTCAGAAAAATGAACATACTTGTTTCCTCAGCACACTATTTTAATAAGGACTGGCAATTTAAATGTTGCTTATCTAAAATGAAAGGAGATAAATACATGAAAATGTTTGGTTTACACACTTTCATGGGTGTGCTTACTTTCAAAATGACAGGGTCTAGAAAAAAAGGGGCAGAGGAGAAGACGCTAATAGAATTATGATTCAGTTGTGAATGTTGACTGTTAAATGGATGAATTGTGACTGTGAAAACTGTAATTGTAAGAGTGACTGTGAAAGAGTGGACCGAGTGGGAGATATTGATGGACTGAGGTACAGTGGCTAAGCCCAAAGTTCCTTAAGGGTTTTGCCATGCTGATACCTTGAAAGAGGCTCAGAGCAAGAGATTAATCTTCTCTCAGTTAAATTGTATCAGAGGCTAGAAAAAGTGAAGACAAGGTGACTTTCAGAAAATCTGACCATATTAGATGGATATCTGTACCAGACCTGAATGGCTGGTACCTGAGTAACCTCAGCCTGTGGACTCTTTGCCTTACTGAAGGACTAATTGTTAATGACTATTTTGGATTGGTAAAATGATTGGGAGGAGAAAGTTAATCCTTCAAGTATGAAAGGGTCAAAGGGTAGAAGAGCCAGGGGTGCCTGCAGTGTAGTGAGTTACTGAATGCAGCCTTTCTAGCCATAGTCCTTGTAACTCCCACCAATTGATTGGGTGGGACTATGCAGATAAGGTGTCTAGGGCCCACCAAGGTGTTTGGACAGATCGCTTATAATGCAGGTAAGATGCATGGCACTTTTGTGGAGGTGGGTCGACACAAATAAGGCGTTTGGAGCCTTAATGAGGGGATTGGTCAGTTTTCCTACCATACTAGGCTTGAAAGAAAGCCAGTTCCAGAGCAGAAAGGGAATCTCACTACCACCAAGAAACAAGAGCTAGGAGTGGAGCATGTCCTTTGGACCTGGGATCCTTGTGTGAGAACTTCCTCAATTCAGCAGACAGAGAGAGAGATGTAATGCTAGAAACGAGATGGTGAGAAGCAGCAGCAGAGCAATGGTGGAAGCAGAGGCATTAGAACCAGAAGACCAGCAGGAGATGGCACACAGTGGTCTCTGCAACCCATGGATAGAGAAAGCCGAGTTCCTCTGGGCAGAAGCCAGCTGATGACCTTTGTGCTGAGGCTAACTGGTGGAGTGGGCATTCTGGGCAAAGATAAAATAGCTTTGTAACATTTGCCTGAGCAAGGCAGAGGCCAAAAGGCCACAGGGTTAAGAAGCTGGTGGTCAGAAAGAGGCCTGTATATGGGCATGGCTGAGAAGAGGCTGTTCTAATTGAAGAACTGTGTTCTGAATCATTTCTAATCCTGAAATGTTACTGCCCTAATAAACCCCACAATCATGAGTATTGTCTGTGGGCTCTGTCTGGCCATTGCAATGAATTATCGAACCCAGAAGAAAAGTAGAGAACTCTGTGGGAGTGATAATCAGTGTTAGAATTGATAAAAAGTTTGGAGAGAGGATGTTTGTCTGATCTCTACCTCATAGGTATCAGCCTTGAGCTGTTATTCTTGATTCTTCTTCCCCCTCGTGAAGTTAGAGGAAGTCAGACACTCCCACCACATCATTTTTACAATATATAATCATCATAAGGGGATTTTTCTTTATGATATGAATTTATATTGTAGAAATCATGAGTGCATGATTTTTTTTTTCCCAATAGTTTGCTATACGTATAGTGGATGTTGCTGTGTTGCCTGTAGGCACACTGATGAATTATGTCTCATAAATACAGGTTAAGCTAATCAAGTATAATCCTGCTGTGTCTCTATAAACACATTACTTTGCCTCTTTGTACCTTTTCCAGAAAAAGAGAGAAAATAAATAATATCTACCATCTTCTTGCCTCAAGAGATGTTGCAGTAGCTAATAAGTATGTAGAACCTTCCAGAGAAAGATATAATACTTAGAGTGCTGTGGAGAAAACACTTGTACATAATTGCAATATATCATTATTATAAGATTTTCTGGCAACCTAATGAAATGAACCTAATGCACTCTACCAACACATTTCCTACTTGAGCTACATCCAACTTAGCAAACAAAATTAGGATATCAAACTTTTGTTATTATTGTAAACCACAACAGCCTGTATAATGTCGAGTTGTTTTGGACTCTGTCTATTTAGATATTGAAAGTACTAGAAGGTCTTCATAATAATATTATTTTTGGGGGATGATTTTAATACAAACTTCTAAAGTGCTAGGTACCTGGTGGGGCAAACTATTTGTGCTTGACCGCTAACTTACAGGTTGGCAGTTCAAACCCACCCAGCTGTGAAAGAAAGTCCAGGCAATCTACTTCTGTGAAGATTACAGCCAAGAAAACCTTAAAGCAATTCTATTTTGTAACACATGGGGTTGCCATGAGCCAGAGTCGACAAGAAAAAAAAAATTGCCCCCTCCAATGTGCTAGTTACGTGTCACTGGGGAAAAATTACTGAAAACAAAATCTACTTCCAACCCCCCAAAAATCTCCTCAAAATAGAAGAGAAAAAAAAGTTATATAATTGAATAAGCATCAAACTAGAATGTGATACATCACAGGCAATCTGCTAAAGAGACTGTAAAGACAGAAAGAAATCTTAATTACTATATAGGTAAGTAGGTACAATCTTTACATTCATATTTTAAGGATAATTGTTAATTTTCTAGTTCTTCTAGACCAGATATTTGGCTGGGCCACCTGAGTTCATGCTAATCACCTTCCCAGAAAAACAAGGTAGAGGAGAATTACCTGAAGTTATATTTTCACACTTTTTAGATAGACAAAGAATTTACAATGCAAAGTTTTCTAAAGTGAATTCTAAAGAAAGCAGTGGAGGAGGGGAGTTTCTTTGCCTATTTTCACCATGAATATTTACTTGTTTAGTTTTCATTTGTCCTTGCCTCAAGTCCAAATACAAAGAGCACTTTTTTTAATTTTGTTTTTCTTCATGTCTATGTCTTGGTTTTTATTTCAATTGTGGTTTTTGTTATGTTTTTTTTTTTCCTAAATTAAATTTAAATTGAATTTTTGAAGTATTTGATGTATCCTGCGTCAATAACTGGGGAGCTGTGGTGGCGTACTGCTTAAGGCATTTGACTGCTAACCAGGAGGCTGGGGGTTCAAACCCACCAGCCACTCCTCGGAAGAAAGGTTGGGCAATCTACTTCTGTAGTGATACTGTCTCAGAAACCAAAGGAGGGGTCACTAGGAGTAGAATCTGACTCCACAGCAGTGAGTTTTTTTTTGTTTTGTTTCATTTTAGTCTCAATAACTGGGTCTAAGATGTATGAATTTTCTCTTTCCTTGGCTTCTTCCTCAGTCTGTAAGCATGTAAACACACACAGATACCCTCTCTCCTTAAAAATGTTATCTTCTTTGCAACCTAATTTCTTTCCTTTCTTTCGATTTCAAATCAATGAAAGACTAGGCTCCAGCTTTCACTCTTTTCCTTCCCTTCCACTCTCAAAATCAAAAGAGATATTCCCTTGACCTCTCTGATTTACTGATACAATTATCTGTAAGTCTGTCAATAGCATAATGTATAAATATAGAATTAACCTGGTGATTTATTTGTTTCTGTATTTTGCTGTTCTTTCTCTTCTCTTCATGGACTGTGTGTATTTTACAGCATTGATTTAGCTGTGCTTCTTAATAAATTCTCTTTATCTTCTGTTACACTTACTCCTTCTCACTTAGTTTTTCTTTTCTCTCTCTACTCTGATAACTTTCTGTTAAATATGACCACTGTGTGTCATAACTTCCCAGAAGGCCTACTCTTCTAACCTGTCTAAATTAGGATTAAAATTATTCATAACATTTTTTTATATTCATGATGATTTTCCTTAAATATTTGTCTTCTTATGCCATTTCCCTGTTTAAATCTTTCCTTAGACTTCATTGTATTTTTCTGTTTACAGATTCTAGGTGAGTACAAGGTATGTATTAGGCTTAAAGAAATGCTTCTTAAGCAGGCCTATGTTTGATTACTTGATCAATGTTTTTCCAGTCCCAAATTATTTCCATTACTTTTATGTTGTTTGTCAAATTAAGTGACTCAGATTTCATACTAGTATCATGAAAGGCTCCCAGACTACATCCTAATCCTCTATTCTGGTGTTAAAAAAAAATCTAAACTCACCTTCAGTTGAACAAAAGATTTATTCTGAGCCATTATAGTTTTTGCACATAGGGAGACCATTTTGATTCCAAAAAAGCAAATGGCGTGAAGAATCTAGATACAATTAGGCTTATAAAGGGAAAAAGAGCAAGAAGAATAGGAGATTAACCACTGGCTAGTTTTAACATGATTGACTGAACTCTGATTTCCCCTTTTACTGAGATCAACTGATATCAGGTTCTGCCCTGGCTACTAATAATTTGGCCCTCTACCCGCCTGTGGAAGGAAGATTGGGCAATTTACTTCAGTAGTGACACTACCGCCTTGGAAACCCACAGAGGGATCGCTATGAGTCGGATCCGACTCGACGGCAGTGCTTTATACCCCCACCATGACATTTTTTTTTTTCAGATTTCAATTAGTAGAAAATGGTTTGACTACTATCCCTTTCCAGCAGGATAACACAAATTTACACTTGGCTACTAACCGAAAGTTCAGAACCAACCAGCTGATCCATCAGTAGAAGAAAGATAATGTCATCTGCTTTGGTAATGATTTACAGCCTTGGAAATCCAGTGAGGCTGTTATGAGTTAGAATGGACTTGGCAGAGTTTGGTTTGGGAAAGCAGTTTCTGGCAGGCTTTTGCAGTTTGGGTCAGGCTTTTATAGTTAATGTATGGTTTGTTGTTGTTGTTATTTGCCATCGAGGGGACCCGACTCATAGCGACCCCTCCTTGGGTTTCCGAGGTAGTATCACTACAGAGGTAGATTGCCCTTCTGAGAGAAGGGCAATGTAGATCTTCCTTCAGAGGAGTGGCTGGTGGGTTTGAACGGCCAGCCTTCTGGTTAGCAGCCAAGTGCCTTAGCCACTATGCTACCAGAGCTCCTAATGTATGGTTAAGTGGATAAGAAAAACCTTAAAATCAAAGTAAGATGTCAGTTATTTATTTTCCCAGTCAACACTGAATGGCAGTTAAATGTTTTTCATTTCTCCAAATAAATAGAAATTTGGCTCAGAGGTGAGATAACTGACCATGAAATCCTGTGTACCAAACATCTGTTCCAAATGAGCCAAGATTTGCATATGCCTGTTTCTTTTGTACTCTCCTGTGTGCAATATTAATCTAATGGAATGTTAAGAAAATAAGGAGTAAAGATGAAGAGCTAGAATGTTCTGACCCCACGGACTAAGCAGGAGTTGGCTAAACTAAGTGGTAAAAAGAATGGATGTGGTCTAGCTTGAGAAGACTGGATCTAGTTCATTATGTGCTTGTTGCCCTATTAGCATTCCTTTCTTTCCCATTCAGTGCAAGTATTCTAGAGAAAACAGCCTACATAACGCCTCTTGATTTTTCAGCAGCTAAGTCCCTCCATGTGTTTCAAGACTTTGATCAGCTTTATTCAAAATATACCCTGCAAACAAACAGCTTAGGACTCAGAGGGTGGGGCCCTAAGCTTGCAGGGCCCAGCATGTTGTGGGAAGAAAAACACATGGCACCAGTTCTTACTAGAGCTGAGCAGAACCAACTCAAATCTCCTGAAATGCAAAACTTGTAAAATTGTTACCCATTACAGTATGTAGCCTAGATAGACAATGATCACATTTTAACCTTTTTCACAGAAATATTACAGAAACCTGGGCTCCCTGCCTTCACCATCTAGCACCCTCTAGATCTAGTACACATATATGAAATTTTAGGCAAGTGTGTAATTTTGAAATTTTCCCTTTAACTGAAAAGTAGAGACAATCACCTCAATTCTTCAGAATAACTTATTCTGAAACCAGTTGTAATTACTTGTTTTGCAAACTTTTTAATTTTATGCACACAGAAAGGATTAATGGCATGATTATTATGACATCTACATATAATGATTTAGTTAGTTATATATCTCTTTAAACTTGTGGTCATGAGGAACTTGATACAGTGAAAAGTAGTCACATTCTTGTGTTTTTGACTTACTGAGTTTCAAGGGTTCTTTATATATGCTCTGTACAAATTCTTTGAAATATATAAATGTATTGCAAATATTTCTTTCCCTTTTGGTGGGTGACCTTCTTTGTTTTCTTAATGGTGTCCTTATAAGAGAGAATGTATTTAGGACATGATGGCCCTTGAGACCAGAAGAACTAGACGGTACCCAGCTACCAATGCCAACCACTCAGGGAAGGATCAAATCTGAAGATCCTGGATAGAGTGGGAGGGAAAATGTGCAGCAAAATCCAAAAACTCAATAATGACCAGAATTATTGGTCAGATGAAATCTGGTGAGACCCCCAGTACTAAGGCCTTGGAATACATTCTGCACCTGGAATAAAATGCACCCCCAGGGGCTGGCTTTCAGCCCAATCATCAACAAGATGTATCTGTAGACCACTCAACCCAGGATAAGGCACCCACATACTCTATGTTAATACATCCCTTAGAACAATAGACCATGGAACACCAGAGGACCAACACTCAAATTGAGAAAATGCAGGACAACAGGAGTGAATAAATATGAGGTGCACAGGGAGAGGGTTACAGGATAGGGAGGGGAGGAGACTGGGTTAGGGTTGGACATGGTAAATAGGGAATGAATCCAAATGTACACATAATGTCAAATGTAAAACAAGCTCTTAAAATAAAAAAAAAAAATTAAAAAAAAGGGAGGGAATGTATTCAATTTTAATGTTTATAAAAACCAATTTATCCAATTTTTTTTTATGTTTTTTTTTTTTTTTCTTTTGGTGCTCTATCTAAGGAAATTTTGCTTACCCAAAATTGCAAATATTTTCTTCTGGAAATATGAGAGCTTTAGTTTTACATGTAATCTATTATTCATCTTAGAGACCATCAAGTAACTTAATGCCAGCTGATCTCTAAGGGGTAAGGGCATGGTTCAATCAATCCTGGTAATATTAAAACCAAAAACCAAACTCACCGCCATTGAATCTATACCGAATCATAGTAACCCCTATTGGGTTTCCAAGGTGGTAAATCTTTATGAAAGTAAATTGCCCCATCTACCTTCTTCAGAGTGGCTGGTGGGTTTGAACCAACTTTCTGGTTAGCAGTCAAATACCTTAGGCCCTGCACCACCAGAGCTCCTTACCAATGATTAATTTTTTAAATTCTCTTTCCTTTTCTCCTTAAACCCTTATTGTAATTGCCTTCTCTGAGCCATTTGCTTTCAAAAAAACAAAATGGCTTCTCTATATGAATACAGATTAATTACTGAAATAAACCCTAAGCCAAAATCAAACCTACTGCCATCCAGTCAATTCTGATTCATAACAACCTCCATAAAGTTTCCAAGGCTGTAAATCTTTACAGAATGAGATTGCCTCATCTTTCTCCCAGGGAGAGGCTAGTGGGTTCATACCGCCAACCTCCTGAATAGCAGTCCAATGCCCTCCAGTCTACTTTTAAGTAATAATATATCACTTAACAGAGAGTAAAGACACTTGTAATAGGGTGCTCTCCTTTTTGTCCCTCTGATCTTTGTGATATTGGTGACATAAAATGCTACTTCTACATATGTTATAAACTCTAAAACCATTATTGATTTTATTTTGTCTTAAACATTAATTGTATTTTAAAGAAAATTTGAAAAGCAAATGTCCCCACCCAGCAATTCACAAATTTGCAATTCTAGCCCTTTCCAATTGCAATTTTAAATATTAGACTCTTTAGTGGTTGTTACCTGCTCCTGAGAGAGTTCATATCACTGCTTCATATTTTTAGTGGCATATCTATTATGAAGATTTTAATCTTAAACACTGCAGGATACTGCTTCTCAAGAATGGCAAATGAAATTGGATTAAATCTGGCAAGTATTTCTTATTAAAAAGTGAGAAAAAAAAAAAAAAAAAAAACTACTCTGGTGGTTTCTGTTCAAACCCACCAGCCACCCCTGGGAAAGAAGACTGGGCAATCTACTTCTGTAGAAGTACTGCCTCAGAAACCCAAGGAGGGGTCATTATGAGTCAAAATCAACTTGACAGCAGTGAGTTTAGATTTTTAGATTTTTGGTTTGGATTTTCTAATTAAAATAATATATTAAATGAAGAAACGGTTCACCATTCTATCAAAATCAGGAATAATAAAGACTCATAATTGCTATTATTATTTAAAATTACTTAGGAAGTTCTACCTTATTCAATAATACAAAATATAAATAACTAGCCAAATATTGAAAATAAGGATATCATTTCTAGATCATGCAGTGACCTAGAAAATTCAGGAGATTCCAGTCAAAAAGTATACTCAAAGACACACAAACACACACACAGGGTACTTAGATACATACGTAAACATTATAATGTATTAGTTACCATCTATACCCAAGGAGGGGTCACTATGAGTTGGAGACGACTTGATAGCACATAACAACAACAACAAAAACAACAACATACCATCAGTAAAGAGAGTTGGTGGGCAATGGTTAAGTGCATGTCTGCTAACAGCAAGATTAGAGGTTTGAACATATCCAGTGGATCCTAGGGAAAAAAATACCTGGCTATTGGTATTGGCTACAAATGTTTTTAAAACTATGACTGTATAGACATAAATTTAATAAAAACTGGAAACTACCTATATGAAAAAAAACAATAAAGCCTTTTAAGACATAGAAAATGAGATCTTGAAAAATGGTAAGTTCCACCAATAGCCTGGGTTTAAACACACACACACACACACACACACACACAAATTTGGTATGGTTGACCAACAATATGGGATGACCACAATTCACGTTTAGGAAGTAGTTAATGAATAATAAAAATAAATCTTGCCACCAAGTTGATTCCAACTGATAGGGACCATACAGGACACAATAGAATTGTCCCATAGGGTTACCAAAGTTATACATCTTTACAGAAACTGACTGCTAAATTTTTCTCCCAAAGAATAGCTGGTGAGTTTGAACCACTGACTTTTTGGTTAGCAGTCACCTGCTTAACCATGGTGCCACCAGGGCTCTGGTAGTGGAGGAATTTATATGATAATTATGAAAATGAAAATTAGTGAGAATAATAGTTAAGATCATCTGTCAAATAGTCTGGACCTGGTTTTGAGTGGCTGGACAGCAAGATGTAGTTATTCACCATGATGAGACTGGTTATCATCTCCATGGTGAATTCTACTGTGAGCAGCTGAGTATCTGCCTTAGGGCTATGGTCTGCTTTCAATATATATGAAGAAGCTTTGAGAAAGGTCTCTGAGCATTGTGACATGCTTGGACCCTGCATGTAGCTGAGTCTACATTTAGCAGCCTGCCATGGTGCCAGCTGATCTTGCGACTATATCTGAACTTGAACTTTTGAGTGGCCTGCCAGTTGTCTTGGGACTGTGCCATTTTACTTGTCAACCTTGGGTTTGTAGCCTCAGCAGCCAGCAGCTGCCTGAGTTAAGAGAAGCCTCTAGCTTCAGTGAGCCAGACACAGGAGGCAGAGCTGAAGTGTAAGGTCAAGAGGCCTTCACCCAGGCTTCACCCAGCCGCTAGAGCTGGAACTTTGAATTTGGACTTCTAACCTCCTAAACTGTAAGAGAATAAACTCATTAGTTAAAGCCATCCATTTGTGGTATTTTTGTTAGAGCAGCACTAGAGAACCAAAACAGTGAGTTTGGACTTATCATAAAGCCAAAACTGTGGTGTTACCTCTAGTGCAGTGCAGTGCAGTTATATGGTTGGGCATCTGTTTAGTTGCTACCATACAGCATCTCAACATGATTTACTGACAGCAAGAACATTGGTTAACACAACTTTCAGTGAGTCCTATAGAACAACCTGAAATTATTTATATTACCTCAAAAGGAAAATGTATATAATCATATTTGGAGATATTTTAATGATTTTACTGCTCAAAATTTGTAATCCAATTTTAAAAAATAGGCAGAGGATATGAACAGATCAGCATAGAACACATTCATATGTCTAAGAAACCCATGAAAAAATGCTTGTGATCATTAACTATTTTTATTGTTGTTAGATGCTGTGTAGCTGGTTCTGACTCATAGTGACCCATGTACATCAGAATGAAACACTAGCCAATCCTGTGCCCTCCTCACAATCATAGTTGTACTTGAGCCCATCATTGCAACCACTGTGTCAATCCATCTCATTGAAATTCCTCCCCCATTTGCCATTCAAACCAAAAAAAAAAAAAAAAAAACTCACTGCTATTGAGTCAGTTCCAACTCATAGCAAACCCTCCCTGGGTTTCTGAGGTGGTATCTCTAAGGAAATAGATTGCTTAAACTTCCTTCTGAGGAGTGACTGATGGGTTTGAACCACCAGCCTTCTGGTTAGCAGTCAAATGCCTTAGGCACTATGCCACCCATGAGATATCTCACTGAAGCACTAATAGCATTAATAGCTGTTCAAAAAAAAAAAAAAAACAAAACAATAAAACAGAAAAGAACAAATGGTGGTGAGTGTTTGGAGAAATTGGAACATTCATACACTATTAGTGAGACTGTAAAATGGTACAGCCACTGTGGAAAATGGTATGGGCTTTCTTAAACTGTTGGAAATAGAAATACACCATATAATCCAGCAATATCAATACTAGACATATATCCTGGAGAATTAAAAGCAGCAACAGAAATAGACATATACATACCTATGTTCATAGTGGCACTATTCACAACAGAAAAAAGATTGAATCTATGATACATATTACACAGCATTAATGAATAATGATGAATCTGCAAAACACCTCAGAACATAGATGAACCTAGAGTACATTATGCTGAGTGAAACCAGTCAGTCACAAAAGGAATCATTATAAAAAGTCAAGAAAAATTTTTCACACAAATGATCATTCTTTGATGGTTACCAAGGGTGGGATGGAAAGGGAAGGTAAATCATTAACTAGAGGGTGGACACTTATTAACTTGGATGAAGTGGAAGGCAGTATACAGTAAGGGGTAGGTCAGCACAAAATGATCAAGGTAAACTGGGAGGAGCACAAGAATTAAAAACAACAGAGGTAAATGCTATTACATACACAGTCTTGCAGTAACAGTATTAAACAATAATCTGAGTGGATACATAGATAGCATGCAAGCTGAACAGGGTAGCAGAACAGCACTACACCCACAAGCACATATAGGTTTGAGCATATTTCTACATGTACATTTATATGTTCTGCAAATATATCCATGAATATAGTAGAGCACAGAGGGGGCAAAGTTATGAAAACTTCTTAGCCATGACACAACATTTTGAGGAAGTGAGTTGCTGGGCCTGAGGGCTCAAGATCATAGTGTCAGGGGACATTAAAGTAAATTGACATAACATAGACCACAAAGACAATGCTCTTCATCTTACCAAAGTGAGTAATGACTGGGGTTATAATTTACTTTATACCAAAAAAAAAAAAAAAACCCTCACTGCCATCAAGTTGGACCTGACTCACAGCGACCCCTCCTTGGGTTTCCAAGGCGGCATCACTACAGAGGTAGATTGCCCAACCTTCCTTCTGAGGAGTGGCTGGGGGATTTGAACCACCAGCCTTCTGGTTATCAGTCAAATGCCTTAGGCACTATGCTACCAGAGCTCCCAATAAGGTAGAGATCAGCACAAAATTATCAAAACAAAGGAAAACACTGGGAGGAGCACAAGAGTTAAAAGCAACAGAGGTAAATACTGTTAGTATGCTACTGTTAGCACACTATACTGTTGTTGTTGTTGTTATGTGCCATCAAGTCAAACCCGACTCATAGCCACCCCTGCTTGGGTTTCTGAGGCAGTATCACGACAGAAGTAGGATTGCCCAACCTTCCTTCCGAGGAGTGGTTGGTGGGTTTGAACCACCAGCCGTCTGGTTAGCAGGCAAGTGTCTTAGCAACTATGCTACCAGAGCTCCACTACAAAAGTTAACAATTGTCTTATATTTCAAGGAGAATTTATTTCCTATAAACTTCTTAATAATAATTATATTTTAAATAATGCTGTCAATAGCAGTCACTGTTGTTTTTGCTACTATATGGGCTAAATACTATTCTAGGTTCTCACAGGCACTATTGCATTTAACCCTCATGGCACCACTATCGCTTTATATATGCTGTTATATGAAGTGGAAAACTTCTGAGTGAAGACAGAATAAATAGATAAAAGATTTGATTATAAAGCCTAGGCATGTTGCCATTTCAGAAGAAGAATAAGACTACTTATGTAAATTTTGGGGAACATTTTGGGCAAAAAGAAATATAAAAATTTTACAAGAAATTTTAATGTATTTAATTATACTAACAGTAGTTGTCAATTTGTTTGATGTTTTAACAAATGTATTTAACATTTTTAAGAAATGTATTTTAGCAGGTACACTTTTGACAATTCTCTTAATAAAAAAAAGTTCAACAAGAAACTCAAGAAAATAATTCTACAAACTGAATATTGTTAATTTAATTACATAAAATAACTTTTTATTATTTGTTTTTAACAGGTGTATTTAATTGTTTCATGTTTTAACAATACATTTTTGATAGATATTTTTAATTTTTTAACAAATGCATTTCATATTATTAATAAAAATATTTAATTATATAAAAGAAAATATTGTTTGGCAAAAATTGTGGGTTGGAAAAATATTTTCAACACATAAAGCACAAAAGGGACAATGTGAAAAGTAAGGATCTTCAAATCCATTAGAAAAATATAAATAAATATGAATGGGCAAATAACAGAAAAATAATCTCAGAGTTGTTAAGATAAGAGGAAATTGATAGATGTATATGTCTATTGAATATGTTGATTGCTCTAGTTTTTTAAAAAGAGCATGTTAATATATAGTAAATTAATAAATATATATTCTTTATGACTGGCCAATATTTTTCAGCATTATTAGATGAGTTTGAATTTATAGACTTTTGTTCCTTGCTTTAGGAAAATAATAAAAATTATAAAAATAACCTGGATATTTGTAAGTAAAATTCTTGAATAAATTCTGTTAATCTATGCCATAGATTAGTAGACAAATATATAAAATAAAGCACTAATATCAGAATCCATTATACTGACAGAAACTGTCAAATGTATTTCTAAATAAGAAAAGCAATTTGTGAAAATTTTGTGTAATATGACTCCTGTATTAGAAAACAAATGAATAACAAGACACTCCTTCAAATATGTATATTTAATTCTAAAGAAATGGTGTCCTTCATAAATTAATTTGAACTTAATGCACCAGAAGCAAATAATTTTTTTTCCTAAGAATAAAAGGGATAGGAATTATACAAAATGTGTAAGATTAACTGAAAGTGTAAAATATAAAATTTACCATTGATATTTTTACTTAGGCAACAAAATAAACATAAGAAGGAACGAGGGCCAGAAGTTAAATGGGAACATGGACACAATTATTTGATTAGATTATGTGATTATGGACAATTTTAAATCTTAGTTCCATATATTTTAATGTATTGTTTTATAATAAAGAAACCAGCCAAACCAAACCAAACTCAATGCCATTGAGTCACTTCCAACTCACAGTGACACCCACTTGGTTTCTGAAGCTGTAAATCTTTACTGAAGTAGATGGCTCGTCTTCCTTCTGCAAAGTGGCTGGTGGATTTGAACCACTGACCTTCTGGTTAGCAGTCAAGTGCTTTATCCACTACACCACCAGAGCTCCTTAATAAGGAAGGATTCTTAGGAAAAAAGTGTACTTCCTTCTGGTGCATTACATTCAAATTCATTTATGAAGGACACCACTTATCAGTTCAAATGGAAGTGTGAATAAAAAAAATCTCAAAGTACTGATAGCTCTAAGTTAGTCCTACATTCAAGTTTTTGTCCAATGTTCCAATCTCAGGTAGATACCAACTTAATTCTAGTGTAAACATTATTCTCAAAAGAATTTTTAGAAGGAAGAAAAAATAGTAGACATTTTAAGTGCTGATTGTATAGAACTCTATCAAAGCAACACAAATATACTTACCATTATAATTGCTGGTATGACTAACTATTGGGGAAAAAAAAAAAAAAAAACTTAGGCGAAATATACATTTCAAGTAGGTAGCCACATAATCAGGAGCTCTAGTAGTGTAGTGCCTAAGGCATTTGACTGCCAACCAGAAGTCTGGAGGTTCAAACCCACCAGACACTCCTCGAAAGGAAGGTTGGGAAATCTACTTCCACAGTGATACCACCTCAGAAATCCAAGGAGGGGTCGCTATGAGTCAGGTCCGACTCCATGGCACATAACAAAAACAACAAGCCATATAATTTTTGCCATGAAGTTTTGCTTTTGTAATAAACAGTTTGGATACTATCATGCACAGCAATATATATTATTCCTCTGAATTTCAAAATAACTAAAACAAATTTACTGTCATTTCAACAGGAAGTTGCAATTTAATTTCTCTACATTTATCCCCCATGTTTCTGAAAGGGTTGAATTCTGAGTTTACAGAACAGAATTCACACCTCATCTCCTCTAGTACAAGGGTCCCTCAAGTCTATTTCAAATATCAGCTTCACTCTGTATTATTATTATGCTTTTTTTTTTTTTAAGTGACTTTTTCAAGCCAGAATTGACCACCAACTGTTCAGTATTTCCAGAAGTATTTGTTTGACCTTTGTCATGGTAACTATTACACACTCTCTCATCTTAGAGTTGTAAACATCCATTTCCTTCTTTGACTTTCTGCTAGTATTGTGTCTCACATATCACAGCAACATCCCACTCTTGATTTCAAACCTGCCATAGAGCCTTTTACATGTTATTAAAAAATAGTGTTGAATTAAACTGAGGGTCACAGGGCAATTTCCTAAAGATATTTCTTCTTGTGTCCTGTAGCTCTAAGAGATAACTACAATATTTTATTTAATTAACTGCTAACTGACTAGAAAAATTAGCTAGATAGTCTAAAATAATGCATTGGTTCATTCAATTAATACTTTTAGAATGAAACAACAAATGACGAACATTTTTACAAAAATGCAACAAGTCTCTATGATTAAGATGAAAACCAAATTTAGTCTAAGCATTTATCTCTTTGGAATAGATTTTTATTCATCTAGTCATTGGTTAGGAGCTCTGGTAGCGTAGTGCCTAAGGCACTTGACTGCTAACCAGAAGGCTGGTGGTTCAAACCCACCAGCCACTCCTCGGAAGGAAGGTTGGGCAATCTACTTCCGTAGTGATACTGCCTTGGAAACCCAAAGGGGGGTTGCTATGAGTCGGGTCAACTCAACAGCACATAACAACAACAAAAATCATTGGTTAACTCAACCAATATGTGTTGAGTACATATCATAAAAATTCTGTGCTACAAAAGTGATAAGCACCTAAGTGTTGAGTACCAAAAGATCATAATCCAAAGAGTAATGATAGCTATCTTTCTGTCCAATTTTCAGTATATGGCATTTTAATAAAAATAATGTAACACATTTTAACCAGGTATATTTTAGAATGTTCTGTGTAAATGTCTTTTAGTACATGATGTTAGGTCAATAAGTTTGATTTCATTAGTTAGCATAATGCATTTGTGATTCATTTATGCTACTGCATGTTTTGTTTCTTTTATTGCTTAGTAGTATTCAATTATGTGGACATGCCACCATTTGTATATCTAATTATCAATTGATGGAGATTTGGGTTGTTTACAGTTTGAAGCAATTATGAATAAAGCCACTATAAGCATCCATGTTTAGACTTTTATGGAGGCATATTTCCTTTTTATCTTAAGTAAATATGTAGGAATAGGATTGCTGGTTTGCAAGGTAAGTGGTTAAGTGCAGGTTTAAGTTTATATGGAACTACTTAGCTGTTTTTTACAAAAACTGCATGAGAGTTCCAGCTTACTACCTCCTTGCAAGCACTGTATATTGTGTATTTATTTTTACTTCAGCCTTTCTAATGAGTATGTGGTTATATTAGTCAGGGTTCTTTGAAGAAATAGGAAAGATTAAAAAAAAAAAACAGTTATATATGCATACATATATGTACACACATAATCATGTATTTATGCGTATATATCCACACACACATACACACACATATAAATGGGTGTGTACAGATAAAGAGATAGAGAAAGAGAGAATTAAGAAATTAGTTCATGTCGTTGTGTGAGTGGGCAGATCCAAAATCTGGCAACAGGAGATTCCATCAGTCTTGTATCCCAAAATCTGAAGATCAGGTAATGGAAAGAATGTATTTCTAGTCTAGAAGCAGAACAATCCCTGTCAACGTTGGTTTTCTTCAGAAGCAGGTCCTAAGGCTCAAGATAAACATGAAGGATGTTTCTTAGACAGTGCATTTAGGATGAATACTTATGGAAGGTAGAGGAAGTAAGCGAAGTTGTTCAGAGGAAAAAGTTGAGCTAAAATGCCGTATCAATAAAAGCTTCAGCTGATGCCATGGGGAATTCTGGGACTGCAAAGTCTTTTTCCAAGTTAGAAAAAAGAGTCCAGAGCCTTTATAGCTCCATAATGATGAGATGTGACTGCCATGGAAGGAGATGGGACCTCAGGTAAGACAGTTTTCTTCAGTCAAGGCAATTTAAGCATCCTGGCAGCACTCCCAGCAGCTTCAGGAATAATTCCTTCATTCTTAACATAGAATTTGGATAGCATTATGGTATCTACTCTAGCCAGATAATTTGTAAACCATTTTATCCTTGCTATCTTGTTTAGTCTCTCAATATCTTGCATGGTGTCTACTCTTTGTTTTTTATTGCCAGCTAATCTAAGTGATTTTCCCAAGGCATTGTAATAGAGTAAGGATTCAAAGTTAAATCTGACTCTAAGGTGATGCTATCTCCTTTACACATAATAAATGCCAAAATTATAATCCTCCTTACATCAGTGAATGAATAAACACTAACACTTCCTATTTAGAATGTGGCTCCCATCAAACAAGAAAGTTAGAAGAAACCAAATGAGAAAGGAAATGTTGTCCACTAATAAAAACAAAAATGTGACAATAACAAATGCTTTATTTGTTATCAAGGGAAGTTAGAGCCAGAAGGTACCTTAGTGAAGTTTTGTCTCAACCTTCTCATTGTGTAGAAGGTAAGTCCATGTTTCAGAGGAAGAAAATGACTGCTCGTTTGAGTTGATCCAAAATAAATCTATTTTCTGGCCTGATTTCCATAAGGTAAAATACTTTACTTTTGTAAGTTAGTTGTTTTTGACATTTAGCTTTAGAACTCCATTAGAAGAGTCAGATTCCTTATTTAAGTGTGTTTAAATTCAATATGCTATTTTGGAAGGAGCTCTGGTAGCGTAGTGCCTAAGGCACTTGACTGCTAACCAGAAAGCTGGCGGTTCAAACCCACCGGTCACTCCTTGGAAGGAAGGTTGGGCAATCTACTTCTGTAGTCATACAACCTCAGAAACTGAAGGAGGGGTCGCTATGAGTCAAGTCTGACTCATTGGCAAATACCAGTGTTGCATTCTTTGTATAATCCAGCTTCTTTGATTATTTACTCAGCATAAAGGTTGAATAAGTATAGTGAAAGGACACAACTCTGACACACATCCTTCTTCATTTTAAACCATGAAGTATCTCCTTGTTCTGTTCAAATGCCTGCCTCTTAGTCTATGTACAATTCCTCATGAGAACAATTAAGTATTCTGGGATTCCCAGCCTTTGCAATGTTATCAACAATTGGTTATGATCCACATGGTCAAAATGCCTTTGTATAGTCAATAAAACACAGGCAAACATCTTTCTGGTGTTTTTGCTTTCAGCTAGGATCCATTTTACTTCAGTACTGATATTCCCTATTCCGTACTCTTTGTTAATCCAGCTTGATTTTCTGGAAGTTCTTGTTAATATATTACTGCAACTAGTTTTGCATTATCTTCAGCAAAATTTTATTTGCATGCAATATTGATGATATTGTTTGATAATTTCTGCATTCTGTTGGATCACTTTTCTTTGGAATGGGCATAAATATGGATCTCTTCCAGGCAGTTGGACAAGTAGATGTCTTCCATATTTCTTGGCATAAATGAGTAAGCACCTTCGGTGCCGCATCCATTTGTTGAAATATCCCAGTGGGTATTCCATTAATTCCTGGAGACTTCTTTATTGCCAGTTCCTTCTGTGCAGTTTGGATTTCTTCCTTCAATACCATTGGTACTTGGTCATACAATCCCTACTGAAATAGTTGAACATTGAGCGATTATTTTTGATACAGTGACTCTGTACTCTATGCATTTTCTTTTGATGCTTCCTGCATCATTCAGTATTTGCCCATAGAATCCTTCAATTTTGCAACTTGAGGATTGAATTTTTCCTTAGTTCTTTCAGCTTGAGAAATGCCAAGCATGTTCATCCCTTTTGTTTTCTAACCAAATGGTCTTTGCACATTTCATTATGATACTTCACTTTGTCTTCTCCATCTGCCCTTTGAAATCTTCTGTTCAGCTCTTCTATCTTGCTGTATAGTCCATTCATTTTACCTACTATCCATTCAGGAACAAATTGCAGAGTCTTTTCTGCTGACTTCCATTTTTGTTTTTCTTCCTTTGCTATCTTTTTAATGACCTTTTGCTTTCTTCATATATTATGTTCTTGATGTCATCCCACAACTCATCTGGATTTCAGTCTATTCTTCAGATGATCTCTAAATTCGGGTGGGATATAATCAAAGTCATATTTTAGCTTTGCTGGGTTTATTTTAATTTCTTTAAATTTAAACTTGAACTTGCTTATGAGCAATTAATTGGCAGTCTGTTCCACAGTCAGATCCTGGCCCTTTTCACCAAAGATATTGAGCTTCCCCAGCACCTTTCCACAGACGTGGTCAATATGATTCCTATGTATCCCATCCAGCAAGGTCTACATATATAGCCACCGTTTATGTTGTTGAAAAAAGGTTTTTGCAATTAATAAACTCATTGGTCTTGCAAAAGTTTGTCATGTGATCTCTGGTGTCATTTCTAACACCAAGATCATATTTTCCAATTATCAACAGTTCTTTGCTTCCAACTTTCCCATTCTAATCATCAGTAATAATCATTATATCTTGATAGCATATTTGGTCAATTTCAGACTACAGAAGTTTGTAAAAATCTTCAATTTCTTCATCTTTGACTTAGTGGTTGGTGTGTAAATTTGAATAATAGTAGTATTAATTGGTCTTCATTGTAGACATATGGATATTTTTCTATCACTGACTGAGTTGTGGGAGCTCTGGTGACTACTTCAAGATAGATCTTGAAACATTCTTTTTGACAATGAATATGATGCCATTCCTCTTCAATTTGTCATTTCCAGCAGAGCCAATCATGTGATTGTCTGATTCAAATGGCCCATAACAGTCTATTTCAGATAACTAATGCCTAGGATATCAATCTTTATGCATTCCATTTCTTTTTGACAGCTTCCAATTTTCTTAGAGTCATACTTTGTATATTATACATTCTGATTATTAATGGACATTTCCACCTGTTTCTTCCCATTTTGAGTAGTGTCCCATCAATAAATGAATGTCCTCAAAGCTTTATTCCATCTACCTCATTAAGGTTGACTCAGTTTTGAGGAGGCAGCTCTTCCCTAGTCTTATTTTAGTGCATTCCAATCTTGAGAGGTTCATCTTCTGGCACTATATCGAACAATATTTCAGGGCTCTTCATAAAAGTTTCTAGTAATATATCAGACAGTGTTTCACTACTATTGATAAGGTTTTCACTATAAGCCAAAATTCCAACTGCAAATGAAGGAGTAACCAGACTTTGAGAAAAGTTGACCTTGATTATCAGGATTCCTTTACATATTAGCATCAAGGAAGAATATGTTTGTTATTTAGATTATCCACTGTTATATTTTCAGTCCCTTATCCAATTCTGATATAAAATTGCAGCAAACCATGCTTTGAGAGGGGAGTTGTTACCAGGAATGGAGGATAGAGATTTGGACAATACCACCATGTATTTACCTAGCGCAACTGAGGTGCTAGTAATGGGGTAAGCTATTAGCAGAAGGAAATAATGACAAATGATAAGTCACAATTAATGGCTTTAAGGTCAGTTGCAGCAGGAGCTCTGGTAGCATAGTGCCTAAGGTACTTGACTGCTAACCAGAAGTTTGGCGGTTCAAACCCACCAACCACTCCTCAGAAGGAAGATGGGGCAATCTACTTCCATAGTGATACTGCCTCGGAAATCCAAGGAGGGGTTGCTATGGATCGGGTCTGACTTGATGGCACATAACAACAACAAGCAGTAGCGAGGGCTATAGTTTATTCTATTAACCTTAATTGAAATGGGGTGAACTAACTATCCAAATAAAATAATTCTAAAAAAAAAAAAAAAAAAAAAGGAATGAACTATAGTGGATATATGTCACTGTGTAACATCCATATCTTCCCCTCAGAACTGAAGCACTCATTTCCCAGCTCCAGGAGCATTGACAGATACTTGAACACAGCTGAATCTGTCCCTAGAAATTGCTATCAGATGAGGGGTGTTCCTCATTCTATTTTCATTCAAGCCCCTAAAGGCAAACCAGAGTACCATAAATGGTGCAAATGTTTAATGGTTAACATGTTCAGGGGTTAACAGAAAGGTAAAGTTTGAATCCATCTAGAGGTGCCTAGGAAGAAAGATCTGATTATTTACTTCAGAAAACTAGTCATTAAAAACCATATGGAATGCAAGACAGCTGGATAAATGCTCATGGGATATAAGAATAAACAACCTCTTTGAGTAATTGCAATAAATTCCTTTAAAATGAAAGAAACGAAAACTCTGTGGAGTTCTGTTCTACTCTGACACATATGAGATTGCCCTGAGTCAGCATCAACTTCATGACAACTTCTTAGGGACACCTCAAGCCAATGATTGGTCAATAAAGTACTAAATCTGGCACCCTCAATCCAAAATAACTTCTGAGCTCCCTGTGTGATTGGCTGAATACTGTTGCAATTGCCTCAATGTTCTACTTTTCCTTCTGCCATATTCTGCTTCCCTCACTCTTTTAAAGATGTTATTTCTAAGAGTACTCTATAATAACACCATTATTACACAATAATCTCAGTATCCATCTGAGATTTTTATTGCCTGTGAATCCAACCTAAGACACCTAGTTTCATTTATCCAACTAACTTTCATAGTGACTCCTCCTTGGGTTTCCAACACAGCATCACTATGGAAGTAGATTGCTCAACCTTCCTTCTGTGGAATGGCTGGTGGATTTGTCACCTTCTGGTTAACAGTCAAATGCCTTAGGCACTATGCCACCAGGGCTCCCAACTTTCATTTACATTCTAAACAATAATACATGGTGAATATAAATTTAGGAAGGAGGGGAATATTCTAGAAGACAAGAATAGGAAACTTGAAACTTGCTCTTTCTCTTCTCCAGTGCATTTGGAAAAGTGAAGGGAATCACTTAGGGGAATCTGTGTTTGAGAGTAGGAAAACTAATTAGATTGGTTGGGAGTAAAGCTGAAAACCAGGATACTTTAACCTTGTCCACATGGCCACCTGGAAAGAGATTACCATCCAGCATGTCATGTGCCAAAAGAGAGATGCCAGTGAAGCAACTGAGGAGGAATAGATGAGCCTGTGCTGGTATTTCTAATCTGCCTTCTAATCCAAATACCTTTCAGAAACTATAAATTTCTACATTCTTCAGGAAAAGGTGCAAAAAGAAGAGCTAAGTGTCTTGTTACTACTGAAGGGACAAAGTATCTTAGTAATTAAAGGCTACTGAGAATTCTACTTTGACTAAGGGCTAGATTGAGTCACAGCTGGAGTCAGGAAGATTCAGTTTCTTGGGCTCCAATGGGACTGAGACATCAAGGGAGCATGATAGGATTTTGATTAATTCAAGAAGACAGACTGCATCAACGTACACTAACAATTTGCTTATGGATGGGACTAGACCCATATGCCTTACGGAATACCAGCCTCAGCTAGTGGACAGCAGCTCACGGTCCAGTATGAAATGAGGATGATCACCACAGCCAACCTCATGATGAGTCACCATGGCGCAGAGACTTTAAGCCTTCTTCTATACCAACATGCTATCACAAGAAGGAAGAGAGAGGGAGTGGACAGGCTTAATAGATTTTTGAACTTTTAAGCTGCCTAAATATTTTCAAAATAGATATTGTTTAAAATAAAAAGAGACTTAAATGTTGAAGAGAGTGTAATATCAGTATTGAAAATTTTTAAATTAATTTTACCCCTATAGGTTAAAGGAAAATGGCAAGGAATGGAATAATTAGAACACTCAAACACTGTTGATGGAAAAGAAAATGGTAGAGCCACTTTGGAAAGCAGTCTCACAGTTCCTCAAGAGATTAAGCCATAGAGTTGCTATAACTCATGCAAACTCACAGCCACTGAGTAGATTCCAACTCATAGTGATCCCAATTGGGTTACCAAAGCCATAAATCTTTATGGGAGCAGATTGCTTCATCTTTCTTCCATGGAGTGGTTGGTAGGTTGGAACCATTGGCCTTTTGATTACCAGCAAAATACCTTAACCACTACACACCAGAGCTCCATAGAGTCATTATATAGATCCAGCAATTCCACTCCTAAGACTCGTATCAAGACAAGTATGAAAACATACATTCCCAGAAAAACTTGTATATAGAGTATATAGAAGCATTATTCATAATAGTCAAAAAGTGGAAACAATCCAATTGTATATCATTTGATAGGTGTGATAAATAAAATGTAGTATATTAATGTAATGGAATATTCAGCAATAAAAGTAAATTAAGTACTGATGCATGCTATTACATGATGAAACTTTAAAATTTATTCTAAGTGAAAGATCACAAAAGACCACATGCCATATGATTCAATTGATATGAAATGTTCATCTTAAAATAATCCAGAGATATAGAAGGTAGATTACTGGTTTCCTAGGGCTGGGTGGTTGGGAAAAAATAGGTAGTTACTCTTTATGAATGTGAGGTATCTTGTGAAAATTATGAAAATTTTTTAAAGCCACAGTAGTGATGGTTGCATAACTCTGTGAATACACTAAAACCATTGAATTTTACAACTTAAATTAGTGAATTGTATGTTACATAAATTATATCTCAATAAAGTTATTAAAAATTACATTTCAATGAGCTATGGAAATGATGCAGATACATTTTGTCTCCACATCAAAGTTGTTGTTGTTAGGTGCCATGGAGTCATTTCCGACTCATAGCGACCCCATGCACAGCAGAAGGAAACACTGCCCGATCCCACACCAGCACCATGATCCCTGCTGTACTTGAGCCCATCATCACAGCCACCATGTCAATCCATCTCGTTGAAGGGCTCCCCATCTTTCATTGACCCTCCACCCTACCAAGCATGACATACTTCTCCAGGGAATGGTCCCTTCTGACAACATGAGCAGTAGGTGAGATGAAGTCTCTTCAAAGTAGTAACTTCATAAATTGTTAACCTTGGTATACAGCTAGTAAGTGGCAGAGTTAGGATTCAAACTATGTTTGACCTTAGGCATTAAGACAAGTATTTGTATAGAGTTGGCCTTAAGGTATAATAAAATGTCAGTAAAATATTGCTAACTATTTTAAAGCTTCAGAAAAAAATCTATCTAGGTTAAATCATACCATGAACATATCAACTGCATACATTAAACTTTTTACAACACTGTAATATCCATACCTAAACATAAATTTCTCTATGAGGTTTCTAGACCTCAAAAAATTGCTTTTAGTTGAGGGATGTTTATGTTTTAGTTACCAGGGCCATTTCACATGGAGTAGGGAACATTAAATCATGGGAAGGACTGTCATAAATTATCAGCAAGAGGCTTTTTAAAACTCAATGTCTCATAGAGCATCTGGAAAAAATTCAATGTCCTTTTCTTTCAGTGTACCCCAGTTGGTCACAAATCGCCTTTCTGGAGAAATGTAACCACTGAGGGCCATGGTACAAAGTAGTAACCTGTGTTAAGTTTCTGATTTATCCAGACATTTTGGGAAACCACTTAACTTCTTATTGCTGCAATTTCCTTACATGAAAATTTAACACTGACTCTTCTTACAGGTAGCTGGAAGTAGCTGATAGAATTTATCTCAAAAGTGTTTTGAAAAATCAGCAAACGCTTTCAACAATATGTCAAGTGTGAATAAGTTTTTTTTTTTGTGTGTGTGTGTGTGTGTGTGTGTGTGTGTTGAAGAAGAAAGAAATATATATTGGAAAACAGCAAATTACACTGGGGAAAAATTAGTTTTGGGCCATAAAAGTCTCTAGGTCAGAGAGAGCAGATTCAGAGTTGGTATCACTTGAAATAAGTGGCAACGGTACTCTGGAATACTGTTAACTCTCTGGAAGTGGACGCAAATCCAAGGGGACTTTCAAGTTTTATTTAGGGCAATTTAATTCTTTTCAAAATGATGAAAAGGTAGATGGTTAAGATGGTTGTTTTTGGAGGATAATTTGCTACTTAACAAAGGATCTGAATAAGGTTGAGACAGTTCATAGAAGTCCCAACCTTGATGTGTAAGCAGGACATGAGGGCAGTCTTGATGTGAGTGATAGGCAGGTGGCTAAAACTGGAGGCCAGAGACGATGGGAAGGTGCCCCTTGTGCAAAGAATCTCTGGAACAAAATATTTTTCATTAATCTGTGTGTCAAGGAAACAGATGCCAAGGAACTAGGATTTGATACATAAATAGGAACTATCAATTATTTTCATCGATTTATCGCATCACTAAAATATAAACCTATGCTTTAATGTGTTATCATAATCTAGTGTAATCTGGCATAGAATTGTGTGTTAATATGGAGGTGCATCAGCAAGTTATTTGCCACAGTGCAGAAAAAGCAACACAATAAGTATTTTAAAAGTATCTAATTATTAATTTTGACATCAAATATACTAATCTATTTATCAAACATGTTCAATTATATATTTCTTTCTTGACAGATTTTATATTCTTCACTATTCTGTTTTCGCATAGCAAAATTTTCAATGTCATTTCTGTCTTTCTCATTCCAATTTCCCATCAATGTGTTTCTCTGCGCTCACCCACAGACCTGATTGTGTTTAGGAATGTAAGATAAAACAGATTTTTTTTAATGATAAGGTTTTCACACAATACATATAACTAGAGAAAGATAAAAGACTTTGTAGAAAGTCAGAATATGTCTGAGTTTCTTAGAGGCTACGTGAGCCTTGGAGGAGCATTTTTAAAGCAATGATTAAATTCTGTAATGCCCTTGTAAGCTTTGTATACTAATGATATAATTGTATAAATTAATGTTCTATAGCAAGAGTATTCTTTTGGTTTGCTGACCTTCTGAAGAAGTGGACTGGGATGATGTGTCACAAAGATTTACATGATTTATATAGAGTTGCTTTAGTTTCCTGTACTATAAAATCATTGAAGCATAAGTGATCCTTGACTTTTCATTTTCCCTCATAGGTTCACATAACAGTTTTCTTTATTTAATGCAATATATTTGAGTACGTGCAATACATTCTGCCAAAGATTAGGAATATCTGCTATATGCAGACATTTATATAACCAAGAATATATGATTATTTTATTTGTCCATTATTTCAAGTACAGAACTTGTCTCCAGTTGATACTGTTTTTGAAAAAAAAAAAAAAAAAAAAATCCTTGGGTCTTAATATTTCCTAACTAGAATCAAGTTAAAAATGTGAACTCTACATATCACACTTGGATATAATGGAGCAAAGATGGAGTCCAGTTGAAATTTAATCTCCTTTAAAACAAAATCTGAACAGGGACATTAGAGACTTTATTATTATCATGATTCAATGCAGTTTAAGTACTATAAAATTAGGTAATAGTGAAATATAGTAATAAGTGATAAGACCACCAATCTCTCTTTTAATCCTTAAACCTCTCACAGAATATTTAGAATTAACATAGACATGAACACTGTGTATGTGTAGAATAGATTTCAGCAGTGGAATAATTGAGATAGCTTTCCTTTCAAACTAAATCCAAGGACTGATAAGACCTAGTCAATCAATATTCTAGCTGCAATATTTCCTTACCTTTCCTGCCCTAATTTATATTTCTTATTAATAATTGTCTTGAGTTTGATGGTATTAATGATCTATTGTAAGTTGCATATGTGTATGCTGTGCAGGTCTCTCTACTTGAAGCAAATGTCAAAGAAGAAGAAAATGCTTATTGGTAGTATTGTGGGAGATAATGGAGACCGACAAATATATGTGTATACATGTGTGTGTAAGCATATGAGTTACTGAAAATGGCTAAAGGTGCCTGAGGATGACCATATATGACTGCTGTGGAAATAGGAGAAACAAGCAAAATCACCATTTTATATGGTATGTCCAGTGAATGAGAACATGAAAGTGAAAAGATAAGAAAAAAAAGAGACATATACATCTCGCTAGGTACAGAACAAACAAAACCTTCAGCAAAGTGAGAGTTACACATTATTATTATTTTTATTTATTTTTTTTCTTCTGCTCAAACTTGTATTAACACCAGAGGCACTGCTTTTAGACTAGGAAATCAAAAGAATTTTTTTTTTTTTATTAGGATTTGGGTGAAGATTTACAGAGTAAATTCACTTTTCATACAGCAGTTCACATATACTTT
>NW_006922405.1:92988-123789 GCF_000298275.1 Orycteropus afer afer
ATTGGTTTCCCTTTTCTTTGTTGAAGAGGGTCTGTGCAATCCTTCTGCCTAGTCCGCCATCTTGCCCCGCCTCCCAAAAGAATCATACATTATTATTATTTTGAACAATTAGACTAACACTTCCATGAAAAACCAAGGTTCCACAGAACACAGTGTCACAACCCTTAGTCTAGACAGAACTTCTTCCATGAAAATTAAAATATGAATACCACAACAAACCTTATGACTTACATGAAAATTGGAATGGATTTCATGTGATATAGAAAATGCTGGTACCACAGAACACTAATTTTTCCATGTTAGCCATTTTTTTTATACAAGTAATAACGGCAACAAATAATTACTGTCTCAATAACTGTAACACCACACTGTATGTGACCAACTATTCAAATACGTGTATATTTATACTGAATGACCAAAATCAATTAAAATATTAAAACTAGCAACCTAAATCACCTATAAGATAATATACTTGCTATAATTTGTCTTTATTCCTTCATGTATTCCTTTCATGAACAACTCAAGAGATATCCTCTTGAAAAATGAGCCTGAGGTGAAACAGTGGAATTGAGACCAAAGTGAAACACTCTGGAGCTGAAATTCCAAGTGAAGCAGTGATTTCAGTGGCATCATCCTGGATCAAAGCTAGTCATTAACTAGTGACTGAAATATGTGTCACATGAGAATTATTTGTGGTTTAGATAACTTAAAAGAATAGTTTGATAGAAGTATTGCCAAGACAAAATTATTGATTAGTCTTTATAAGACTCTGATTTTAGAAACTTACCAGACTTTGTATATGTGGGGTTAAGTTTGTGTGTCAGGTTGCCTGGGTCTGGTTGAATGGCTGGGCAGCTGGATGTAGTATTCCCCATGATGAGACCAGTAATGAACTCTATCTATGGTGGACTCTACTGTGAGCAGCTGAGTAGCTGTCTTTGGGTACGTGGTCTGCTTCCCATATATAAGAAACAGCTTTGGGAAGGATCTCTAACTTATGGCATGCTTGAATCTGCATGTAGCTGTGCCTGTGCCATTGTTCATAAGCCTGCCATACTCTGCTGACCTTGGCACTTTCAATAGACTTGAATTAATGGCCTGATGTGTGGTTTGGTAACATCGGGACTGTGCCTTTTTACTTGTCAACTTTGGACTTGGGCTTGTCAGCCTCAGCAGCCAGCAGCTGTTTAAGTGAAGAAAAGCCTATAGCTCCAGTGGGCCGGGAGCAGGAGGCAGAGCTGAAGCCCAAGGTTGAGGGGCTTTCACCTGGCCCCTAGAGCCTGGCAATTTTAACTTGGACTTAAAGCCTCCAAACTGTAAAAGAATAAACTCTTGTTTGTTAAAGTCATTGCATTTGTGGTATATATCCTTGTCAGAGCAGGACTAAGTAACCAGAACACTTACGTAGTAAGTCTTCTTTTTCTCTATTTTCTACTTCATTCAAATTGAGTTTTAACTCTTTGATAAGATGATAGCTTATCTTTAGCTCATTTCAACTTCTGTTATTGTAGTCTGCCCAATGTGGACAGTTTTGCATGTAATGAAAAGTGATTTCTTTACATTCCAGTGTCCTGTCTCATTTATATTTACTAATTACTCTCAACTCTACAGGTCCTGATTCAGAATTACTCTGAAATATCCACACTTATTAGGTAATATGGTATATGAAATTGGAAATTGGTCTCTAAGTTAGAAGATTGAGTTTTGGTTCTGCCTCTGCTACTTCACAGTGTTCCTCTAAAGCATAGATTCTTTCTCTGGCAGGGAAGAGAGTGGATACAGGATCTCTATGGGTCTCATATGGTTACGTCAATTTAACGCCTGCCTTTATTTACTAACTAAGCCCTCTCTATCTCCAAAATCTGTCCATTGAAAGTGCCAAGGTCGGCAGAGCATGATAGGCTACTGAACAACAACACAGCTACACTCATGGTTCAAGTGTGCCATAGGCTACAGACCATTCCCCAAGTTGCTGCTTACAAATAGGAAGAAGACCATATACCCAAAGCAGCTACTCAGCTGCTCCAATAGATTGCACCATGGAGTTAAATACCAATCTCACCATGGGGAATAACTACATTCAGCTGCCCAGCCACTCAACCAGGCCAAGCCAAGTTGACACACAAACTAAACCACCACACTAAGCATCTGCTTAGCTTAAATAGATAACTCTGAAAGGTAAGGGATTTAATTTAGCCATTTCAAAATAATGTTATTTTATGCCTTTGAATTGATTCCTACCCATTGCTACCTAGAAGACACAGTACAATTGCCCCATAGGATTTCCTTGGTTGTAATCTTTATGGGAGTAGATCACTAGGTCTCTTCTCCCATGAATCTGCTTGTGTGTTCTGATATACCCATTAACACCTTCTGCCACTAAACCAAAAAAACAAACCCACTACCATCAAGTTGATTCTTACTCATACTTATAACTACCCCCATTGGGATTTCAAAATGGTAAATCTTTACAGACATAGATTACCCCATCTTCCTACTGCAGAGCGGCTGGTGGGTTTGAACCACCAAACCTCTGGGAGCAGTCAAATACTTTAGGCCCTATTCCACTAGGGCTCCTTAAAATAATATTGAGAATGATAACAACTACAATAGCTGCTAGCACATAAAAGTTCCTAGGGCTCTAAAAGAGAAAATAAAGGGAGAGAAAAAAAATGGAAAGAATATGAAACATACTGTATTTGTCTTGGTAACAATAGACAATAAAGAAGGTATGGATATGGACTTAATAAAATGCTCAAATTTTATGGATATAGATTTACTAAAATGCTTATATTTCTTCAAATTCTTACCTAGAACTGATATCCCACTACTTATAGTTTTAAAATAATAAATTTACTAAGAGTTATAGTACTGTTCATATAGCTTTTAAGAAGAAAATATATATTAGTGATTAGTATTGATTAGTGTTATTAAGGGCTAGGAAAGTGATATAATGTTCTTAATAACAAGAGAAGCTACAATTTACTGAATGCTTAATAGGTGTGTCAGAGTAGAACTATGCTTCAAAGGGTTTTAAATCATTTAATTTTTGTAAGTAGATCATCAGCCTTTTCTTCTGAGGAACCTCCAATTTTCTGGTTAGTAGGCTTTATAGAACTCTTTGCATCATCCAGGAGTTCTAAATGCACTGAAGAGCATTTTTAATACAAGGTAAGAATCATTTCCTCTAAAGAACAGAAGAGAAAACAGTCACTCAGGGAGGTTTAAGTAATTTGTTTGAACTTTATAATAACAGGCCTGGGATTCAGAATTAGATCACATTGCCTTTCAAGACAGTGTTCTTGACATTATGTGAATCCACAGATTAATGCAAAGTTTCAGAGAAGTTATTATAAAATCTAAGGATGTCAAATTGATATTTTCCATCTTGTTGTAACCAGCTTAAATAAAGCTTCCTCTGTATTTATTTATTATTTTTTAAAATTGTTGTTGTTTTTCATCTCTAAATCCATGAATAGCAGTAGAACATTGTCTGATATACTGCTAGAAGATGAATCCCTCAGGATGGAAGTTACTCCAAATACGACTGGGGAAGAGTTGCCTCCTCAAACTGGAGTCAACATTAATAATGTGGATGGAGTAAAGCTCTTGGAACCTTTATTTACTGATGTGGTACAACTCAAAATGAGAAGAAACAGCTTCAAATATCCATTAATAATTAGAATGTGTAATGTACATAGTATGAATCTGGGAAAATTGGAAGTTATCAAAAGTGCAATGGAACATATAAAGATCAATATCCTAGGCATTAAGGAGCTGAAATGGACTGATACAGTCCATTCTGAATCTGACAATCATATGGTCTATTATTCCAGAAATGACAAATTGAGGAGGAGTGGTATCACATTTATCATCAAAAAGAACATTTCAAGATTTATCCTGAAGTACAATACTGTCAGTGATATGATAAAATTCATACATCTACAAGGAAAATCAGTTTATATGAATATTATTCAAATTTACTCACCAAACATTAATGCCAATGATGAAGAAATTGAAGTTTGTAACAGCTTCTTTAGTCTCAAAATGATCATGCATGCAATCAAGATGCATTGATAATTACTGGTGATCGGAATGTGAAAGTTTGAAACAAGCACAATTGATAGCTGGAGAACATATCATGGTGACAGAATTGAAACTGGAGATTGCATGATAGAATTTTGCAAGACCAGTGATCTATTCATTGGAAATATCTTTTTTCAACAACATAAAATGGAAACAAAAATGTGAACCAAAAGAAATGGGATATACAGAAATCAAATCTACTATATCTGTGGAAAGACATGATGAAGAATTTCAATGTCATCAATCAGAACAATACCAAGGGCCAATTGTGGAACCAGCTATCAATTATTCATATGCAAGTTCAAGTTGAAGCTGAAGTAAATTAAAACATGTCCATGAGAGACAAAGTCCAACCTTGAATATATTCCACCTGAATTTGAAGACCATCTTGAAACTAGATTTAACTAATTGAACACTAATGACCAAAGACCAGATAAGTGTGGGATGACATGAGCACATGATACAGGAAGAAGCTAATAAGAAAGAAAAGACCAAAATAGGTTTCAGAAGAGATTGAGTCTTGCTCTTGATCAAACAATAGTGGAAGTGAATGGAAGAAATAATGCAATAAAATAGTTGAATAAAAGATTTCAAAAGGTAGCTTGATAAGAATTATTATAATGAAATATATGAAGACCTGGAAAACTAAAAATATATGAAGTTAGAAAACCAAAAAACGAAGAACACACTCAGCATTTCTTAAGCTGAAATAACTGGAAAAAAAAATTAATCCTCGAAGTCCAATATTGAAAGATTTTATGTGACAAATGTTGAACAATGGGGAAAGTATCAAAAAAGGTATGCAGAGCCACAGGCAGAAATCACTGTAGAAAAATAATTGGTTGACATTCAACCATTTCAGGAAGTAATAAAGAATTGATGATATGGAAGAAGTCTAAGCTACACTGAAGGTATTGGCTAAAAATGAGGCTCCCGGAATTGATGGAATACCCATTGAGATGTTTTAACAAACGGATCAATCTTGGAGGCACTCATTCATTTATGGTATTTAGAAGATAGCTTACTTGGCCAATGGACTGGAAGAGATTCATATTTGTGCCCATTTCAAAGAAAAGCTATGCAATGGAATGCAGAAATTATCAATCAATATCATGAATATAACACACAAGTAAAATTTTGCTGCAGACAATTCAAAAATTGTCATTGCAGTATATCAATAGGGAACTGTGAAAAATTCAAACAAGATTCAGAATAGGCTGGGGAATGAGAGATATCATTGCAGATGTCAGAAGGATCTTGGCTGAAAGGAAATACCAGAAAGATGTTTACCTCTGTATTATTGACTATGAAAAAAGCATTTGACTGTTTGGATCATAAAAATATGATTAATATTGCAAATAATAGGAATCCGTAATACTTATTTGTCCTCATGTGGAACTTGTATCAAGAGGTAATCATTCGAACAGAGCAAGAAGACACCGTGGGGTTCAAAATCAGGAAAGGTGCTTATCAGTGTTGTACCCTTTCACCATACTTACTCAGTCTGTATGCTGAACAAATAATCTGAGAAACTGGATTATATGAGGAAGAACACAGCATCAGTATAGGAGGAAGACTCTTTAATAACTTGTGAGATGCCTTTAACACAACCTTGCTTGCAGAAGGCAAGGGGACTTAAATCATTTACTGAAGAAAATCCATGACTACATACAGAATTCAGTATGGACTGATTTGTTACACCTAGGAGCTCTGGTGGCATAGTGCCTAAGGCATTTGACTGCTAACCAGAAGGCTGGCGGTTCACACCCACCAGTCACTCCTCGGAAGGAAGGTTGAGCAATCTACTTCTGTAGACATACTGCCTCAGTAACCCAAGGAGGGATCACCATGAGTCGGATCCAACTTGACTGCAGTGTGTTGCGTTGTTTTAAACATAAAGAAAACAAAAATACTCACAACTGGACCAATAACTAACATCATGATAAATGGAGAAAAATGGAACATTGTCAACTATTTCATTTTACTTGAATCCACAATCAATGCCTATGAAAGCAGAAGTCAAGAAATCAAACTTATTGCATTGGTTAAATCTGCTGCAAAAGTTAAAGTGTTAAAATGCAATCATTGTATACCACTTTGTGGTATAAGATGAACCTTATCCAAGCCATGGTTTTTTCAGCTGCCTCATATGCACATAAAAGCTAAACAATAAATAACAACCAAAACCAAACTCACAGTCATCGAGTAGATTCTGACACATAGTGACCCTCTTTGGGTTTTCAAGGCAGTAAGTCTTTACAAAAGTAGATTGCCCAGTCTTCCTTCACAGAGTAGCTGGTAGATTTGAACTGTCAACCTTCTGGTTATCAGTCAAATGTCTTAGTCAATACACAACCAGAGCTCCTTAGACAATAAATAAGGATGCTCAAAGAAGAATTGGTATACTTTTGAATTATGGTTTTGGGGAAGAATAATGAATATGTCATGGACAGCCAAAAGAATAAATCTGTCTTGGAAGAAGTACTGCTAGAATTTTCCTTGGAAATAATGATGGGAAGATCTTGTCACACTTTGGACATGTTATCAGGAGGGACAAGTCCCTGGAGAAGGAAAGAGGAAGACCCTCAATGAGATGGATTGGCACAGTGGCTGCAACAATGGGCTCAAAAATAGCAGTGGTTATGAGGATCATGTCAGACCAGGTATTATTTCCTTCTGTTGTACATAGGGTGGCTATGAGTTGGAACCAAGGCCATGCCAACTAGCAATAACAGCAAAATCTATGACAGATCAAGAGGCCAGATTTTCAGATTTATGTAGTAAATTTAACAAACTCTTACATGGAGATTATCATGCATCAGTAATGGTTCTAAATATGTTAAGAGTATTGATTTATCCAATATTCATAATGATCCTACAATGTGGATACTACTATTATCTCTATTTGATATGTGCAGAAATTGAAACAAGGAGAAGTTATTATCTTATATCACACACCTCATAATTGGCAGATCTGGATGTTGAACCTAGACATCTGGCCTCAAATTTAGGGATATTTCTCATTTTCTAAGCTGAGCCTTGAATTCATCTGAAAGTTTACATGAAGAGTCAGAAAGTTCACCAAATATTTGTGTTCCTTACTAGTCTTTTCTGGTAGGTGAAATGATCCTTTGTCACATGTTTGGTTAATGACATTAAGAGATCCTCATGGTTACACATGGTTACCACTTGTGGCATGTACCAAATTTGTTTTGAGGAACTTCTCTGAAGATATACAGCAAATTATGTATTATGTTCATACATATTTGGGAAATACCAGAAAATATATTCTACTCTTGGAAGACTTCAATGGAAAATCGTACGATAAAGGAAGTTTATGTACTACAATTTGTGTAATATAGTTTTTCAAGTTCAATTAAATATGCAAATATTAAAAGCCTTTGAACCCATATAAATATCTTGGCACTGTGTCATAAGGAAAAGAACTCCAGATCTGGGGTAAAGCAATGCACATTCAATTCCTAGACATTTGGTGTTGAGAGGAAAAAAAAAAAAAAAAAAAGAAGGAAAAATACCTCTGTAAGTCTCAGGTTTCTCATTTGTAAGATGGGAATCAAAACAGATCCTTATAGCTTGCTGGGGTTATAGTACAACTTGGACTCTTATATCATATACAGGTTACTACAAATTTTTTTCACAGACTTGTTTTTAGGTATTTTAACTCCAACAGTAGATTATTTTTAAATATTTTTAGTTTTCCTACAAAATACATGCCAAAAGAAAAAAATTCCCACTCTTCTTCAAAAATCCTAAATAAGCCTTGGCACATAGCCTCAAAATTGGAAGAATCCATTTGAATTCATTGTTGCTATTGATCTGAGAGTTGAAAATCCACCTATGTGCCATGGAATCATGCTCAGGTCTGAGCTGTAATTACACATACTTTCTTTGAGAAATTGTGCTAAACATCAAAATCTCCAACTTAATTTTAAATCCTTCTGTTTCCTTTGCAGAAGTCTTCAGCATTATTCTCCTCAGCATTCATCTCTGTCTGGACATTTCTTTTTTAAATTGTATGCCTACCAGGTCACCTTGAGAAATCTTCAAAAGAGACCTTTTTTATCCCCCAAAAGAAATTTATCCCGTGATGACAGCAAAATGCCACTATCTTCAAAGCCAAATTGGTTAAACAAAACAAAGAAAAGCTATCTTTGTGGTTTCTTCCCTCACTGTGAACCTTGATGGATTTGGTCTCCAGACACCCAACTGTGCGTGCTCTTCTTTTCATCTTCTTTTTACTACATTGAACATGTCACTAAATTCACTGCCAGTTGGACAAAAGTCATGTTTTCCCCAAGTGATTTCTCTAGCAGCTACAGAAACTTGAGGCAATTTTTTTTTTATTTTATTCATCACCTAGATTCTGAATCATAAATCAAATGTATGCAGTGAACCAGTATAACCTGTAACCAAAACCACAAGAAAAAATGTGATCTGGATGACATCGAGGGAAGAGAAAGTAGTGCCTTATTTATGCTCCCAGACTCACTCCTGCCTTCCAATTAATCCTTTTCTTTCTGATTTTCTCTTCTTATCCTTCTCCTCTATACCAAGCACAGGGTCCATAGGGGGTTTTTCTCAGGGAATGGTGTATGCTATGTAAGGGTACAAAGACACTGCAGTCTTCTGTCTTCCTTCTCTCATGCATCCTGTATGCTTAGTGCTGGCTCCTGTAAAATGGCTTCAGCTGAACCAACTGATACACAAAGGGAAAGTTTTAAACCCGGCCCTCTCAACTGGGTGTTATGTGTGTGTTGGGGAGAAGGCAGGGCCTCTTTAACATGGCACAACTTTCTGAGTCTATAATTTTACTCTAGGATTTTGGGGCGGAAGGATAGCAGTTACTTTTATATAATAAACAGATATAGCTTACAGTGAATGAGTAGAATTCTAGTGGCCTTTTCAGATTAACTTTCTTAAAGTTTTACACAGTGATCTAGTGAAAGCAGTATGAAGTATTGTTAAAATGCAAACTCTGATTTCAGACACATTTTGCCCAATTACTGAATAGCTATTTCTTCTCAGGTAAGTCACTGAACTTCTCCAAGCTTTGGTTTTTGCCATGTGTGAGATGTAAATAAAACTAATACTTATGGTCAAAAAAGATTTTCAGGCTTAAATGAGAATAAAACAGCCAGCCTGTGAATAGTAACCACACAATAAACTTAATGCATATTGTTACTTGTGCTCAGACTTCTGGACTTGTGGGAATGCTCTCCTCTGATCTTTAGGCTGATTTTGTTTAAATGAAATACTACTTACAGAAAGTCGTTGAGTTTTTCCATATTTCACAGAAACATGGCACTTATGTCTAGATTTCAAAAAGTTAATGAGGATGTTAACGTTATCTATTATTTTAAACCACATCATCATTATTGCAAAGCAGTAATTATAGAGAAAATACTGTAAAAAGAAGGAAACTAAACAGAAATTGCAGGATTCTGAATAGTAGATATAGTTTATATATGAGCTATTAGAAATATATTCATGTAACTTAGTCTTACTTTCTGCATCAAATCAATTTTTAGAAATTGTATCTAAACAAGCATTCATTTCTTTCTTTCTTTTAAATCTCCAGCTCTGGTGCAGAGGCAGCCTTCCTACACTACAAGGTCCGAGGTTCACATTAAACTCTTTGGTAGGGGGAGTGTCAGGATCTCATAGAGGAATTAAACATAAATAAGAAAACATTCTTTTCTTTTTTGCCAAGTCAGAGGATCTTAATTGAAATAAAGCTCCTGTTTTATTAATTACATAACCCTTAGGAAATTTAAATGTGTCCTTTCAGTTTCTTCACATGTAGAATGAGGATCACACAGTTATTTTGTGGATCTAAATGTGATATTACCAGTAAAATGTTTCCATTTATTCAGCAAATATTCCTGAGTGCGTGCACTGTACAAGATACAGGACAACGTTCTGAGGATAAAATGATACACAAGATGACATGCCCCCAGCCTTTGAAGCTCACTTCTCTCTTGAGGCAAGGTCTATGGATTGGGAAATGTGCATGCAAGAAGCATAGGAGTCCATAGAACCTATCGGTATCTGACTAACATATATAGAGGTCTCAGAAATCTGACTCCTGGAAGGGAGATAACTGTGACCCAAGGCAGGAAGCATGCCAGTTTGCCTCATCCTTGTAGATACTCAAGAAATACTTTTTTGAATAAAAGTAGAAAAGAATGGATAAATAAATAAGTGAACAGATGAGTGTGCTGTCATTAACTGGGGAAAGAAGAAGAACTGGAGAAAAGAAGATGCCCCAGGTCAGAGGGACAGTATCCATAAATGAGCACAGAATTTGTATTCTATAATTCCTACTTTTTATAATTCCAAAGAAATATTTTCACAGAAATCAATTTTGGCCTACTTGAAAGTCAAAGCATTTGTGAGGAACCAAGGGTCAGATATCAGGACAGCCTTTGGGTGACTTATTTGGATAGAGACACCTAGAGTAGAATCAGTGCAGATTTCCTATCCTGCTAACATATAAACAAGAGTTCCTCAAGATAAATTCTTTGGTTTCCAGCTGTTCTACCAGCCCTTAAGGGTAGAGATTCTAAAGGTTAGCAAATAGAACCTCTTAGAGAAATCAGAATGTCTCCATGCATTATGAAACATGCAGTGACTAATCTGTTATGTCAAGTGAGCTTGTAATAATTTTCACAAAAATTTTTCATATTTAATAATAACAATTAATGATGACAATGAATTTCATACATAGTCCTATTTTACCTTATAATACTTGTTCATATTAATGATCTCAATTATCCTGGTAATTCTTATAACTTTTATATCTTAAATTGCAGGTAAATTTGCTGAGACAGAGGCATCAAACCTTGTCTTTTTTCTGATTTTTAAAATTCAGTATAAATTAACCACTTTTAAAGAAGACATGAGAGAGAGCTTTTTGCATTCTGTCTTTCTTCCTCTATGTGCTAACCTCCACTCCCTATCCCTCTTTTGCTGCCTTTCTCTCTCCTCTATGGTTGTGTGTGTGTGTCTGTGCATATTGAGAATGGATGAAATGCTTGAATGAATAAAAAACTAGACTATTATTAATACAAATTGAGAACAAATAACTTACAATGGTAAATGATAATAGACAAAATCACTTTCAAATGCTTTGTCTTATCTGATACACCCAACAATGTTAAATGTCTCATGTCCTATCTAAGAGTCAAATAACTGCAGAGTAGTAGATCCAGTACTGAAATCAAGGTCTATAAATACAAATTTTAATCCTCTTTGGAAGTAACTATGGAAAGTATTCCATTCATTCTTTTATAAAAACAAGTAAAAAAAATAAAGAAAAAAAGTCACTTGTTTAGAATGAGGAAGTGTCCTGAAGACACTAATGATCCAAGAAGACAGGGTCCTCTCCTCACAGTGGGCTCTGATATATATGTGTGCTTCTAATGATGGTCAACATTGGTCACGGACTGGAGATTTGAGTAGAAATAAGTGTAGAGAGAAATCTATCTCAAAGGTGCCTTTCACCACTCAGAAATTTAAATCATGCCTAGTTTAATGCTGTTACATTTTAATTGTTTAAACATCTAAACTAAATGCAATCTCTTGTACCTTGTTAAAATTTGCTTATCTGTTTATGGGCTTATTCGAAATGTTCAGAATTGTTGTTGATGCCTGATAAATTCTTAAACTAAGGGAACCATGAAGTTAAGGTCTATTAAAATACAGTAAGGAAAACCTGGTGCTATGAAATTTACATTCCAATGTGCTGGTCACATTCCTTTTCTTAATGAAGGTACATTTCCACTGAAGAGTTCCCACAAGAACTGCAGTATAAATTTAAAATTTTCCTACTAAGCATGAACCTAAAACGTCACCTCTTTAAACTGGTGAAATGTAAAATACATGAATTTTACATATAATAGAGTCTATTCTTTATTATGCTATCCAATGGAGAATAGAAGAGACTAGATAATACACAGCTGAGGATATTTATAAGCATGTATAGTTGATGTTAAAATTGGTTTGAGTGAGGATATCAAATTCATAGGACCTGGTCAAATCGGTAGGCCTTATTGTAAAGGTCTGATTCATTAGAATCTGTCTTTAACCTGTTTTTGTTTGTCTGTTTTCTCAAACGTAGGTATAAAATGGTTTACTGCTTCATGAAAAAATAAAAAAGAAAGAAAGAAGGTATTCTATTTGTTTCTCTCTCTCTAATTCTCTCTCTTCCTTTCACATATTCCTTTGTGCTAAAAGATGATTGCTTGAACTTAAAAACTATCTCACCAACACTTATTGGAGGAAATAAAGCATTTGCTTTTATCAGGGCATTGATCTACTTAATACTTTAAGAAGACATTTTACTCTGTGCAGCTTTACAATTGTAAAATATTTTCACATGTGTTATCTTAAGTAATCCTCAAAAGAATAGGATGGATAGGGCATCCCCCTCACCCCCACTAGGAATATCGAGTCTCAGAAAGGACGTGAGCCATGGCCAGACTTACTGGCTAGGAAAGTCCAAAGGGTCCAAATTTCAGTTTACTGCTGTTTCCACTATATTATGTTTCTTTGACATTTGCTGTCAAACATTTTATATCAAACATAATATCCAAAATCTTCTGTCTGTCATCCATCCAACACATTTGCCTAACTTACAGTTTTATACTTATTTCTCAACACTCTTTTGTGAGAAATATTCAAAGCTCTGGTGACATAGTGCCTAAGGCATTTGACTGCTAACCAGAATGTTGACAGTTCAAATCCACCAGCTACTCCTCTCAAGGAAGATTGGGCAATCTACTTCCATAGTAATACTGCCTCAGAAACCCGAGGAGTGGTAGCTATGAGTCGAATCAACTCAACGGCAGTGAGTTTGGTTTGAGTTTATTTTTCCACAAATATCCCTTGTCCATCCCTGTGATTACCTGCACCTGGGATCTCCTCTTCCTATTTCCAGACCCACCCTGATTTACCCTGTCCTTCTATGTCCAGCTATAGCTAGGACCCTAACTGCTTCAGTATAGCCTTCATGACAATTTCTTAGCAACTTATTTCTTTTCCATGATGCACTAATCATGCTGATCGTTTCTCATTTAGTACATAATTCCTTTTAGAATTCCTGTTATATAATTACTTACGATGACATTTATTTGTGTATTTTTGTCCATATAAAAATAACTTGCCCTTCGCACCCCAATAAGCATTCTTTCTTTGCTAAAAGGAGTATATGTTATATCACTTTTAACATGGAATGTTTTCCATGGTAACCAATTTTCTATACAATTCTTAAGAAACAATGCATGTCAACAAAATAAGCAAATGAAAATTCAAAACAAGATTTGCTGTATATAGGTTTTAATTATAATCTAGCAAATCAATTCATATTCCTGAATTATTAGCACATTTTACAAGCCTTAAATAAAATATATACATTGAGAACTCTGGTGGCATAGTGCCTAAGGCAATTGACTGTTAACCAAAATGCTGGTGGTTCAAATCCACCAGCCAATCTCCCAAGGATGATTGGGCAACGTACTTCCATAGTGATACTGCCTCGGAAACCTGAGGAAGGGTAGCTATGAGTTGAATTGACTCAACAGCGGTGAGTTCAGATTTACAAAATACTTTGAAAATCTATTTAATATAACTCATACTAAATACTGTGAATTAATATTGGAATCTATAAGTATAGATATAGAGCAAATTTCCCATAATTATTATCTATTAAGATTTCCCCGTCCATAGATGCCTATGTCCTAATCTCTGGAAGCTGTGAATAGGTTAATATGAATGGTAAAAGGGACTTTGCCAATGTGATTAAGTTAAGGATCCTGAGGTGGGAAGGTTATTCTGGACTCAAGAATCCAAGTGGGCTCAATAAAAACACAAAGGTCCTTATACATGGAGTCAAGAGGGTCTAAATGAAATAAAGGACACATGACAGAACCAGAGATTGAAGTGATGCACTTTAAAGTTGGAGAAAGCGGTCACTGGTTGAGGCTTGTAGGTAGCTTCTAAAAGCAAAAACAAACAAACAAACAAATAAAAATCAAGGAAACATACTTTCCCATGAAACTTGTTGGAGGAATACAGTCTTAACGACATTTTGATTTTAGACTCCTGACCTCTTGCAATATTAAAAAACAAATTTCTGTTCTTTTAAGCTACTAAATTTAAATTAATTTGTTACAGCAGCAATAAAAAAACAGTCTGAGCATAATAAAGTTGTTATTGTTGTTAGGTGTCATAGAGTTGGCTCCAACTCATAGTGACCCAGTGTACAGCGAAGGAAATATTGCCTGGTTGTGCATCATTCTCACAATCCTTGCTATACTTAAGCCCATAGTTGCAACTATTGTGTCAATCCATCTCATGGAGGAAAGAAAGATTCCCTCCAAAATGAAGTCAAGGTGAAACTTAGATCTTTTATATAGAGATGTTTTATTTTATATATTTTATATATGTCAGGTTTTATTTTGTGGATCACTGCACTGACATTGAAATGTTGAGCCACTGAGCATAAACTAACCTCTGCAAAATCTAGACAATATACTCAGACCTTATATTTCAGTTGGTTTTTAAATATGGCAAACCAGATGGAACTTAAAAGACTTAAGGATTTCTAGATTATATTCAGACTGAATAACATTCATTACTAAACAACCTTTGAATTTATTTGGTTTACATTCATCCATTCAGCGTAGTGAAACAAAAGGTAACTCTCTTTGTTACTGATTAAATACACAATGATTAGGTGTTCATAGATTTAGTGGCAATTATCTTTGGTATTTCCCTTTGGGTTTTTCCCCATAGCTATTACTGTGTAAGTTCTGTTAAAGCTGATAAGAAAATGGTTAATTAAGAACTGGTCTTCTATTTTCCTTCCATGATTTTATGGTTATTGAATTTGCTCAGGGGATCAACATTGAAATAAAACCCCAGAAGAAACAAAACAAACCAAACACAGTCAACAGTGGAAGCCAGACTGAAAACCTGATGTTTATATGTGAAGCAATGCAACATAAGATGGGCAGATATCTACTAACTGCTCTCCTCTCTGCCCAAAGAAAACATACTGTAATCTGTGGACAGTTTCCCTGCTAATGAATGAGGCTTTCTTGGTTAGGTTAAATAAATATGGTGCATATAAACAATGAGATAATATTTAGCCATATAATATGGAAGCTCTGGTAGCATAGTGGCTAAGGCATTTGACTGCTAACCAGAAGGCTGGCGGTTCAAACCCACCAGCCACTCCTCGGAAGGAAGGTTGGCAATCCTACTACGGTAGTGATACTGCCTCGGAAACCCAAGGAGGGGTCGCTATGAGTCGGGGCTGACTCGATGGCACATAACAACAACAACAATATGGAATTGGAGATAAACTGACATGACATGTAGAAATGTTTCTGACTGAGGATTAAGTAATGAAAAGCACGTTGCAAACTAATCTGTAGAGCTGCAGGCTGAAACTTTTACTCTTAAGACTCCTTTAAACTCTTAGAAATTATTAAAGACACTAAGATTGCTTTGCTTCTGTGGTTTATAACTATTGATAGCTTGTAGATATTAAAGGTAAGAAATCCATATTTATTGATTAATTAATTTAAAACAATGATAATGGAGCTATTACATATTTATATTAATACATTTTTATAGGAAAACATCTTATTTTATGAAAGAAATAGTAATGTTTTTAGCATTTTGCAATTTTTTTAATATCTTGATTAAAATAGGGCAGCTGGATTCCCATATCTGTTTCTGCCCTCAATCTGATGTAGAAGCACATGGCATGTGGTCTCAGAAACTCCACTTTCACTTGTAAGAGAATGAGAATGTAAAAAGTAAACATCCTCTTAGAATTAGGATGAAAATCATTTTGGCCTCATGTACACTCAAAGGATATTGGAGATCCCCCAGGTGTCCCTGTACCATACTTTAAGAATTGCTACTATGTAGTATCTCTATCTATCTATCTAATATATTGTATTCTTTAAAAAAAATCTGGATGAAACATCTTGAGGGAATGAGTCACTGGGTATGGAGGCGCAGAACTAAGCCTTGGGGGAACACTAAGGTCAACTGACCTAACATAGTCTACAAAGAAAACCGTCTACATGATACTTTAGTGAGTAACAACTGTGGTGTTAAAAGCTTGTATGCAACCATCTGAGGTGCAACTATTATTCTTTCTCTGTTCAGAGCAAAGAAAAGTGAAGAAAATCAAAGCTGCAGGAAACAATTAGTCCAAAGGATTATATGGACCTTGTAAACCCCAGCCTCCACGACCCTGAGACCACAAGAACCATGATGGTACTCAGCTACCACTGCTAACTACTCTGAAAGGGACCACAATAAGAGGTCCTGGATAGAGTTGGGGGAAATGTGGACAAAATTCAAAATCATAAAAAAAAAACAGGCTTACTGGTCTGATGAAGACTGGTGGCATCTCTAAGACTATGACCTTGAGACATCCTTTGTTTTGGTTACCTAGTGCTGTGCTAACAGAAATATAGCACAAATGGGTTGGCTTGAATAAAGAGGAGTTTATTCTCTTACAGTTTTGGAGGCTAGAAGTCTAAGTAAGTCCAAAGTGTCAGGTTTGAGGAGCTGGATGAAAGTCCCTTGACCTTGGGCTTCAGCTCTGCCTCCTGCTCTTAGCCCACTGAAGCTGGAGGCTGGCTGCTGAGGCGGACAAACCCAACATTGACAAGTAAAATGGCACAGTCCCAGTATTACCAAACCAAACAGCAGGCCATTGAATCATGTCAGAAAAAGTCCCAAATTTGGCAAGGCAACATGGCAGGCTGCTGAAAAATGACTTGGCTACATTCAATGTTCAAGGATGCCACAAGCTTCAGACCATTCCCAAAACTTCTCCTTATATATGGGAAGGAGACCATATTCTTAAAGCAGCTAGTCAACTGCTTACAGCATATTCTACCATGCAGTTGATTGCCAATCTCATCATGGGGTACAACTACTACTGACTGCTCAGACACTCAAAACTGGGCCCAGCCAAGGTGACATATAACCTTCTGGTAGTGTAGTGCCTAAGGCACTTGACTGCTAACCAGAAGGCTGGTGGTTCAAACCCACCAGCCATTCCTCAGAAGGAAGGTTGGGCAATCTGCTTCCATAGCGATACTGCCTCAGAAACCCAAGGAGGATTCGCTATGAGTCAGGTCCAACTCGACAGCACATAACAACAATAACAACCATAACTTTCAAGCTAGAAACTGAACTTAAACCCTGTGACTCAACTAGACAGACCTATAAGATGAACAGTAATACCAGGAGGGTATCACTCATTATAACAATCAAGTATATGAGATCAAGAGGAGAGCATTTGGCCAGGGATACAAGTAGGACGGTGGGAGGGTATGGGAAGGAAGGACAAATGGAAGGGGTAGGCATAGGGAAGTGGGAAGGAGACTGTTACAGTGGGGGTGTTGCAGTAAATGTCACAAAACAGAACGTGTATAGATTGTTGAAAGGAAAACCAATTTGTTCTGTAAACTTTCATCCAAATCTCAATTAAAAAAAAAAAAAAAAAAGTTCTAGATGATTTCCATCTTTTGGCTACTGGAATAATTTGTAATAAACATTGGTATATAAATACCTGTTTTGTTTCTGCTTTCAGTTCTTTTGGGTTTATTCCTAGGGTGGAGTTGCTGGATTTATATGTTAATTCCATGTTTAACTTTTTGATGAACCGCCAGTGTTCACCAAGAGATTAATGGATAAATACAATGTGGTACATATATACTATCAAATATTACTCAGCCACAAAGATAAATGAAGTCCTGTTATATGCTACAACATCATCAACATTAAAAATATTATGTTGAGTGAAATAAATACATCGCAGAGAGAAAATACAGTATAACTTCCCTTACATGAAATATTGAGGGTATCTTAGTTATCTAGGAGCTCTGGTGGCATAGTGACTAAGGCATCTGACTATTAACCAAAAGGCTGGTGGTTCAAACCCACCAGCCACTCCTCAGAAGGAAGGTTGGGCAATCTACTTACGTGTGATACCACCTCAGAAACCCAAGGAAGAGTTTCTATGAGCTGGGTCTGACTGGATAGCACATAACAACAACAGCAATCCTTCCTTGGGAACTCTGGTAGCATAGTGCCTAAGACATTTGACTGCTGACCAGAATGCTGGTGATTCAAATCCACTAACCACTCCTCGGAAGGAAGACTGGGCAATCTACTTCCATATAGATACTGCCTCAGAAACTCAAGAAAGGGTCACAATGAGACAACCTATATCCAAGTGGGATTATAACAACAAGCATATTGGTTAGGATTTACAACACATATTTTTTGGGGACGTAACAGTCTATAACAGGGGAAAGAAGAAAAGAAAATTTATTGCTTAGGGTATACTAAGCTTCTATTAAGGGTGATGGGAAAATTTGGAATGGGAGAATGTTGATCCTTGCATAGTATAATAAATATAACTAATGTCAGTGAATTGTACACATGAAGAATGTTAAAAAGGTAAATGAAATATATATATATAAATCAAAGATTATTAGTGGTTACCAGATGTAGGAGGAAGGGGGAATCTTTTGTTGGCAGGGCATTGACTTTATGCTAATGGTGGTGGAATATTTTGGAAAAGGATAACAGTGATAGTGGTACAACATTAAAAATGCCATCAGTGTTCCCAAGCTTTGAATGGACAAGTTGTCTTGTATATATTTTCACCATAAAGGAAAAAAACAAAAAAGCTAAATGATTTGTTAAATGTATATTTATAACACAAAAAAGTTCTGGATGAATTATGACTTCATCAAATAATAAGACTACAATCATGATATAGTTACAACAATAACCATAACTAATATTTTTGAGTACTTACTATTGCAGGGACTAGAATAAACAAAAGTATTATATTGCTCAGTCTTTGCAATAGTCCTAAGAGTCATGTAGTCTCATTATTCCTATTTTACATGTGAGGAAACATGAGATTACTACTTTGCCATTTGATTAGTGTGGAGACAATGTTTTACTCTAGCTTGCCTCACTTTGGAATCCATATTGGTGTTATAATGATAAAATTTAAGAGAAAATTTATTGACCAGAGCATTAAAATGTGTGTGCATACATATTTGTGTGTCTGTGTTCCTGCATACTTGTAAGCCTTTGTCTCTTTGCAAATTTAAGACCTTTGAGGACAAGAAAATGTCCGACAATAGATAGCATTTCAAATTGTAAGAGAATTCATAGTGGTGATTTTTCCTAGTAAGTTTTTTTTCCTAATAAAATAGGAAAATATTTTTCTTTTGCTACATAATATTTAAAAAGTTTTCTATTTTACAAAAACAAAACTGTAAATTATTTATTTTAGAAGAATATTGATTAATTCACTAATCAATTTGAATTGATTATTTTAAGTTTTAATTCCATCAAAACAAACTACCAAATAAACATGTCAATAATTTGATTTTATAATTAATTTTAGAAAATAATTTGACTTTAAATCAGTTCTAATATGGGGACTAAAGTGGTAACTCCTATACCTTCCACATACCAGATGTTGATGTGTTTTTGTTTGTTTGTTTGTTTTAATGGGGAATAAGCTCCTAGGTATACTGGTTTTATCAGGAAGCAATCAGTGACCTACAAAGTTGAAAAATCACTTTCTTGGTCAATATTCAATTCTGTTTTAAAAAAAATGTACCAAAATTACTTAAAATAATGTAGTTCCTTACTTTATGTCATTATCAAGGCTAAAATACCCCTTTGGAGTTTAAAAAAAAAAACTTTCAGAAATAATTGGATATATTTACAATAATTTACATATATATATATGTGTGTATATTTATGCATACATATACACACAAAAAATCATTAATTACAACAACTTTTACAAAAATAAAAGAACCCAGTGAAAATAATAAAATAAAAATATTCTAAACAGGTTTTTTAAAAAAGAAGTGAATGAAAGCTAAATATATAAAGACATTTGAGATCAATTTCTATTTTAATTTGAAATAAGTTTTCCCTCATGGAAGGTAATTTGGAGATATTATAATCAGAGACTCAGTACTTTACAATTATTTTTTATAAATCCCAGTTATAGTTAAAGATGTGTGTCAACTTGGCTGGGCCTGGTTGAGTGGCTGGGCATCTGGACATAGTATTCCCCATGACAAGACTGGTAATCAGGTTCATGGTGGACTCTTCTGTGAGCAGCTGCCTTAGGGATGTGAGCTGCTGCCTGTATATAAGGAAAAACCGTGGGAAACAGTCTCTAGCTTATGGGATGCTTGAACCCTGCATGTAGCCATGTCATTGTTCATCAGTCTGCCATGCTCTGCCAACCTTGGGACTTTTAATGGACTTGAATTATGGTCTGCCATGTGGTTTGATAAAATTGGGACTGTGTCTTTTCACTTGTGAACCATGGGCTTGTCAGTCTCAGCAGCCAACATCTGAATGAAGAAAGCCTCCAGCTTCAGTGGGCTGGGAGTAGTAGGCAGAGCTGAAGCCCAAGGCTGAGGGGCTTTCACCCAGGTCCTAGAGCTTGGCACTTTGAACTTGGACTTAAAACCTCCAAACTGTAAGAGAATAAAAAGCCATCCCATTTGTGGTATATTTTCTATTAGAGCAGCACAGAGATAACCAAAACAATCCCCTTACTCTGTTGCTGGAAGAAATCCTTAGTTTTATATAGATAAATATTCTAATCAAATTTTGAAAGAAAAAAAAAAAATAATATTTAAGTGTGTTAATTCAAATACCCTGGCCTTAGTAAAACATTCCTTTTATACAATCTTGGAATGTGAAGTTGGAGACAAAGACTTAACTTTTTATGATTCAGTTTAATGTTTGGTTAATGAGTATAGCATTTGTCTATTTTATTAAGACAGCTTAAGAAGGAGCCCTGGTGGAACAGTGCTTAAGTGCTAGGTTGCTAACCAAAGGTCAGTGGTCCAAACTCACCAGTCACTCTGTGGGATGAAAATGTGACAATGTTTCCTTATAGAGTCACAGTCTTGAAAACCCTGCGAGGCAGTTCTACTTTATGGTTGCTATGAGTCACAGTCGGAGCTCTGGTAGCATAGTGACTCAGGCACTTGACTGCTAACCAGAAGGCTGGCGGTTCAAACCCACCAGCCACTCCTCGGAAGGAAGATGGGGCAATCTACTTCCGTAGTGATACTGCCTAGGAAACCCAAGGAGGGGTTGCTATGAGTCGGGGCCGACTCGACGGCACATAACAACAACAACAACATGAGTCACAGTCAACTCAATTACACCTGGTACAGGTATGTCCTAGTCAAAGAAGGCACACGTTTCAATTTGGAAATTAACACTGAAATTCACCTGGATAAATAATTTAAGGCCACTGTGTTTATTAGACTTTATACTCTCATTCCCTTGTTTTCAATGAAATTTCCCTGGACAAATTGTTAAATAACTACTATGGTAATAACCCAGATTTAAATTATTATTATTATTGTTTTTCATTGTTAAATGCTATACAGATGATATCACATGAACCTTTACACTTAAAAAATGCAGAATGATGGATATTTATGCCTTGATTTGAGCTGTTTCTCCATATTTCCATTTGAAGATAATATTGTGGAAATGATAAATATTATTTTTCTCCCTTACAATTACATTTAAAGAAAGAATAATGCAGTACATGTCTATAGATAATTTAGGCTTTTAAATTTAAAAGACACCTGTGTTAGGGCTTTCATTTAATATCTACAGAAACTGAATTCACACTAATTTAAGGGAAAATATATATTGATTTAGATTTAGAATACTCTGAAATGAAGGGATTGAATTGGTACCAAGAACTCTAGGTCTTTGAATGATGCCTTTAGGAATCTTTCGCTCTGGACTCTAGTTTATGTATTTGTGTGTTGGTCATTTTCTCTCCCATTCTCAGGGTGAGGAATGGGGGGTGGGGTGGAGAAGAGTGTTGTCCTGACATCCCAGGCTTATGAAACTCACTGTTCCATCTCAGAAGAAGGAGAGAGATTCTTTCATCCAGAGTCCATATATGAAGGATTGTGACTGACATTCAGAAGTCTTGGCCATTGCCGGACACTGATTGTAACCAAAGGGATAACATCATGACTGGAAACTGGCCTCCCAAGCCACATAGGTTGATATAGACCATGCTGATCGACATAAACGATAGATTCCACTCTAACAACCTTGTATTCAAACTGTGTCTCGCTTGTCAGCAAGCCTGGTCTTGTTCAGAATTTCTTGTAGGTTCTTAAGACATGTTTGTAGTCTTTTACACCCACCCTTTTTTTTTTTTTGATTTGTATAAAGCCATTTGTGTTACCTTGAAAAGCCTTTTCAAATTAGCTCTCTATTGTCTGTACTTCCATTATAAATTTCTTTCATTACCTTCAAGTGCTTTTTCTGCGTATGCTCAGAAACAAAATTAAAGAAAAAAAAAAAGAAAAACCCAATTATCTTTATGAATTTGTAATTCTAAATGATTCTGCAGGGTTTACTCTATATATTGTTCAAAAAGTTAAAAGTAACTTATTCCTCAAAATATTTCCTAAGTGATAAGTGAGAGTAGGGTCAAAAATTGGTAAATAATATTCACACTCATGTAAAAAGTTTTCTTAGGAGGTTCAGCTTTCTGTATATGATATAATGGAATATTGAATAATTTTATCTTGGCTTCTAGGGTCAGCAGTGTAGATCCCCATTCAATGTAAGCACAGTAGACATATAGATATGTAGAATTATTTCCCACATTTTCCTATCATTAATTAGTTCATATACATACATTGGGGAGCTCTGGTAGCATAGTGGCTAAGGCACTTGACTGCTAACCAGAAGGCTGTCGGTTCAAACCCACCAGCCACTCTTTGGAAGGAAGGTTGGGCAATCTACTTCCTTAGTGATACTGCCTTGGAAACCCAAGGAGGGGTCACTATGAGTCGGGTCTGACTCGGCGGCACATAACAACAACAACAAGAAGCATACATTGTATATATACAATAATAATGTGGATTATACTGTGGGTGTGTGTCTAATTTAAAATTTAGTTGCACTTATAGGGGGAAAACCCAGTAAGATACTTATAATGCTCATCTTATGGAAATATACTTGTCCAGAGGCTCTGATTTCCCTTCTATAAAGTAGGGATTACTTCTCACATTCAATATTCTGAGTTTTCCAAAAAGAATTTGCAAGAAAGTTGGAAAATTAATGCTAAAAAATATTAAATGTTTTCCAAGAAACCAACACCCTAAAACATTCCAAAGACTTGTCTTCTGCATATTTCTAATCATCCATTAAAAACAGAAGGCTCATGTCCATGGACTCATGTCACATAGCACACAGTCTGTAGTGTTACAAACATAACTTTTATTAGCCTACATCTTTGGGATCATCTTCCCAGTCAGAAGTTTTATATCTCATATATTGTTGGATCTTCTGTTCTTCACAGCCCAGTAAGTACTTTCCTCTAGTTGATAAATGTATCAAATTGTGGGTCACAGGATTTGAATTTCTCTGAGAAATATAGCCCTTGTAAAGAGTATGTGTTTCCATATGGCCACTGGCATTTTGTCTGCACGTGTTTCAGTGGCAGTATCTCCCACAAATCAGAGTGTGTGTGTGTGTGTGTGTAACTTGTCATCATCATATTCATCAGAATTTATAGAAAAAAATTCTAAATTCTAACCTCTGAGCCTTGGAGTTAGGAGATTTGGGCTGAGTTCTGCTAATGAAGATGTTAAGAAAATTAGGCTCAGGACATTGCTGCATTGGCTTTTCAAAGACAAATATTTTCCTTTATCAATCTACCTCTCAAGTGAATTTTAATAAGATAAAATAAAAGAAGCCTTTAAAAAATTTCACTTGGTGAAAAGATAAATCAAAATATAGTTCCTTTTATTACTACCAATGAATCTATCATGGTTTGCATCACTCTTACATAATTTATCCAAGATAATGCTTTGTTTGCAGTGTGCTACAATTTAGAGAATCATTTTGCACTGTATACACCAATTAAAAATCAAAGACAATACAAAATTTTATTGGATATTGTTACCTTATTATATTTCTATAGGCACATTCTAGGATCTTCTAGGGCCACATTTTCATTACTAAATAAAACAAGCCTTGTTTAATTTATGATTCTACTCTACAAGAAAACTAGGGAAATTTTGCAAGAAATTTAGCTCTCTTTCGCTCAACTCCAACAAAAATACATTTATACATAGTGCTTACATATACATACTTACAAAATGCTTCACCTGTAAGAGTTCTTAAAAATTATACACCATCAGAGATGAATATTGAATGATATAGTTTATAGAAGACAAATATATGTGCAACAGCGCACAAATATCAGTTTTCTGTGCCTCTGAGTTTCCCACCCTAAACATCAATAAAGAGATGTCTGTATAACTTCCTCTCATGAACATTACAAAGAGTACTTTTGTGTTATATTCTGTATCTTTAATCTAGTAAATAAATGGCCTTTACTTTCTGTTGCTTTGAGCTGAGTATACATTATCCTTCAAACTATTTCCCAGAACCAATCGCTAAATAAAAGGTCAGCCTGGCTTGAGTTATGTGAGCTGCTAATCCATTTGTCACTTCATAGTTATCATGTAATGGAAATTTACTGATTTTTCAGAAACAAATTCATAGGGAAAATGTAAAAAGAAGGGATTGTTTAAATATTTGTCTCAGAATAAAGATTCAAAATGACATGGGCAAGGTGTATCTTTTGGCTAAAACCAGTAAAAAGGATGTGATTTCACAGGAACTCATGTGAAACCCTGCTTTTACAGCACTTTTTCTGCTTTTCTAAATGAAGAAGCTATGGTCCTATGATATGAGCAATTAAAAAAACAAAACAAAAAAAAAACCTCACTGCCATCTATTCAGATCTGACTCATTAGCGACCCCTCCTTGGTTTTCTGAGGCGATATCACTACGGAAGTAGATTGCCCAATCTTCCTTCCGAAGAGTGGCTGGTGGGTTTGAACCATAAGCCTTCTGGTTGGCAGTCAAATGCCTTAGGCACTACGTTACCAGAGCTCCCTGATATGAGCAATAACAGGGATTTATCAGTCGGAGCAGGGGATTCTCTAGATAAACAATTACTTTAAAAACACACAGACTTTTAGTTCACTTACTTTCATATGTTACAATCCAAATCAGTCATATTGTCTTATAGTCTTTCAGCTCAGGACACAGCCTTGGTTTAGATGAACTGCCTAGTGCCTAGCCTCAATTTGATGTCTACTACCTCATGAAATATAAAAACATAGGGTTCGTTCTGAGGCAGGGATAATATGTTCCTTGCTTTAGGGTGAACTCAGCTTCATATTCTTAATGGAGTCATGATACATTTTTTTCAGGTAGGGAACACTTAATGCAGATGGTTCGGAGTTGGATTTGCTATTCCTGGCCCTCAATCTTATTTCTGCTGTGATGACTTCTTCGTTGCCTTAGGTGACACAAACCAACTGTGAGAGTTCTAGCTTTTCCAACCTGAATATATATATATATATATACACACACACATACACACACATATATATGTATATATATACATGATCAGATTTTCAGTTAAATTGGATTACAGATTATATTTAGAAACTGCTTCTTTCAGCATAGATATTTGATAGCAGAATAGTCAGCTATAATGCAAATATGTTCTTGTGGCAACCTGTTAAGGCTGCAACAAGTAACAAATATAATCTAGCACAATGAAACTCTCCCACTGTAGCCTTGTAAGGAGCTCTGTTGGATTAGTGGTCAAGGCGTTTGGCGGCTAACCAAAAAAGGTCTGTGGTTCAAACCCACCAGCTGCTCCAGAAAAGAAAGATGAAACACTGTGTTTCCATAAAGGTTACAGCCTTGGAAACCCAGTGGGGTCACTGTGAGTTAGAATCAGCTCAATGGCAGTGAGTTTGGTTTTCTGGAGTTTGGTTGTCTTATAGCATATGGTTAATGAATTAAGGAATTAATTAGCATAGCAACAAACCATACTTTGAGAAAAATAGTTAAATCAGAAAATCTGGTCCAATATTTTAGCTCAAGATACTTACATTTCTGTTCTTTCTTACATGCAGCTCTTACAAATTTGGGATCTGGTACCATGTAGCACTCTACTTTCTTGAATCAAATTCTGTTGTTTTTCATTAGGGCATTTTCAGTTATAATTAAAAGAAGACTCCATTCCACATAACAATAAAAGGATTTTTTTTTTTTTTTTTTGCCATTAACTTAATGTACAGTGTCTGCATAAGCTTCAGGTATAATTTGATCACAGTTGTGTCTCTTTCTTGTTGAAAGTCTAATTCTATTCTCTCTTCTCTATGTTTTCTTCTTGCTAACAACATAGCTATAGTTCCAGGCCTTAAAATCATATAAGCTATCCACATTATCTAGATTGAGAGTGAGAGAATCAGTCTCTTAGTATTACCAGAAAAAAATCTAAGTCATTCTGAATGGACTGACATAAGTAACATGCTTACCTCTGAACATGTGAATCTCTCTTATGATACAGATCTTCAGCAGACATCTGGCTCTACTGGAAAGGGTTGGATGGTGAGGAGGCAACCTACATGTGTATCCTTCACTACTGGATGACAAGAGACAGTGATTTGAAAGGTAAGGGTCTGTGTATCATGTCTTTTGAGGAAGAGATGAGTTTAAGGAAATGATAAATCCATAGAGTTAATCCAGGATAGAAGATCATGGCTTAATATCTTCTGTGAAAAGTAATCAGTTCATATCACTGAATGTAAGTACAGTATGAGACAATTGTACAATGAATGTATATTAAAAATTGATATTACTTTAGACATATCATTAAAAATGGAGAAGGTTCTAACCTTAGTCTTAATTTATTCTTGTTAGACTCAACCTGAAATACTATTTCTAAGTGTTATAAATTAAAAATTATATTACAGAAACTATGAAGAAGAGGAAGGGAATTTAAAACAATATCATATAAATAAGTTGTTGTTAGGCACTGTCAAGTCACTTCTGACCCATAGCAACTCTATGTACAATGGAGCAAAACATTGCCTGCTCCTTCGTCATCCTCATTATCATTGTGTTTGAGCTCATTGTTGCAGGCACTCTATCAATCGATCTTGTTGAGGGATCTTCCTCCTTTTCATTGACACTCTAATTTACCAAGCATAATGTCCTTCTCTAGGGACTGATCCTTCTTAATAACATGACCAAAATATACAAAAGAAAGTCTCACCATCCTTGGTTCTAAGGGACATTCTGGCTGTACTTCTCTAAGACAGATTTGTTCATTCTTCTGATAGTCCATGGTATATTCAATATTCTTCAACAATAGCATAATTCAAAGGCATCAATTCTTTCTTCAGTCTTCCATATAAATGTAGTGACCAAGATATCATGTTTTAGAATTAACTACATACCCATTTAGGAGCTGTGGTAGTACAATGCCTAAGGCACCTGACTGCTAATCAGAAGGTTGGTGGTTCAAACCCACCAACCACTCTGCAGAAGCAAGACTGGGCAATCTACTTTTGCAAAGATTTACCACCTCAGAAATCCAATGGGGGCTGCCTTTTTTTATTATTTTTTTTATATATACACATTTATGGCTATCTAATTTCCACTACTTTCTGTGGATATGAGTGTAGGCTTCAAGTATATGTGTGTGTGTGTGTATGTGTGTGTGTGTGTGTGTATATATATATATATATATATATATGTGTGTGTATATATATATATATATAATTTTTTAAAAAAATATTTTAATATTATTTATTTTTTCATTAGTTGTCTGTGACTTCATTGTACTGTAGTGGCTTGGGCTTGCATATTGTTGTGATGTTGGACACTAAAGCACTGGGTATTTCAATATTTCAATATCAGCAGGGTCATCTGTGGTGGACAAGTTTTAGTGGAGCTTCCAGATTAAAACAGAGTAGGAAGAAGAACCTGGTGAGGATCTAATGCTAAAAAGAAAATGGCCAATGCAAACCATGAATAACAACAGAACATTGGTCATTTTAAATCAGACAATCATATGGTCTATGTTCTGGTTACCTAGTGCTGCTCTGACAAGAATATATACCACAAAACAAATGGGATGGTTTGAACAAACAGGAGTTTATTCTCATAGTTCGGGAGGCTAGAAGTCCAAGTTCAAAGTGCCAGGCTCTAGGGGCTGTATGAAAGCCCCTCGATCTTGGGTTTCAACTCTGCTTCTTGCTTCCAGCCCACTGAAGAGGGCATCTCTTCACTCAAGTCACTGCTGCCTGCAAGGCTAAAAAGTCCAAGGTTGACAAATAAAATGGCACAGTCCTGATGTTACCAAACCATACAGCAGGTCATTCATTCAAGTCCATTCAAAGTACCAAGATGAGCAGAGCATGGTGGGCTGCTGAACAATGACCTGGCTACATGCAGGGTTCAAGCATGCCATAAGCTGGAAACCATTCCCAAAGCTGTTTCTTATATACGGGAAGCACATACCCAAAGCAGCTACTCAGATCCTCCAATAGATTCCACCATGGAGTTAATTACCAATCACACCATGGGGAATAACTACATTCAGGTGCCCAGCTACTCAACCAGGCCTAGCCAAGCTGACACACAAATGTAACCACCACAGTCTACTCTGCTGAGAATGACAAATTAAAGAGGAATGGTATCACATTCATTATCAAAAAGAACATTTCAAGATATATTATGAAGTACAACACTGTCAATGATAGGTTAATACTGATACTCCTATAAGAAAGACCAGTTAATATGACTATTAAAATTTACACACTAACCATGAATGCCAAAGATAAAATTGAAGTTTCTACCAACTTCCGCAGTCTGAAATTGATCTAACATACAATCAAAGTGCATTGATAATTACCAGTGATTGGAATGTGACAGTTGGAAACAAAGAAGAATTGGTAATTAGAAAATTTGGCCTTGGTGATGGTAGCAACACTGGACATCACATGAAAGGATTTGCAAACATCTTTTTTCAATATAAATGGTAACTATACACACAGACCCCGTTGAATAGAATACACTGGAATCAAATTAACTACATCTACAGAAAGGGGAAGTTTAATATCATTGGTCAGAGCGAGGTCAGGGACCGACTGTGAAACAAACCATCAATTCTTCATATGCAAGTTCAAGTTGAAGCTGAAGAAAATTAAAACAAGTCCATGAGAGCCAGTGTAAGACCTTGAGTATATCACACCTGAATTTAGAATTTAGAGTTCATCTCAAGAACAAATTTGAAGCCTTGAAAACTAACAATTTAAGATTGGATGAGTTGTGGGATGACATCAAGGACAACACATATGAAGAATGCAAAAGGTCATTAAAAAGATAGGCAATGGAAATGTAGGCAGGTACACTATCCAGACCCTCTAAAATAAAGAGTTGAGAAACGTGGTGAAATGGATATAGATGACAATTTAAAGCTTCAAATGAAAGGATAAAGAAGGAGATCACATATCCATGAGAAGAAGAGATTGAACTCAAATGGTGGACAAGGAGCAGTAAACTGACAACCAGCACAGCACAGCCATTTTGAATTACTGCAAGCAGCATTCCAAACAGAGCAGGAAATCAGATAATTGGCTCTGCTCCCTCAGGACTGCACCAGCAACCATAAGGGTGATTGGCAACCAGAGAAATGTGACATCTCCCCTTACCTTGCACAACCTCCTAGTGATCAGAGGTGGGACCTCCCCTCCCAGCCCAGCAGCCAGTAAAACTCATTCTAATTCCAGTGTCATAGCTCTTTTTTAAAAATTTATTTAACTTTCTTCTTCATTTTTCCATCTTCCTCCTCCTTTTCTTTTGTTTTTCCTTTCCTTTCCTTTCCATTTTTTTTTGCTTCCCTTTTCCTTATCTTTTTTCTTATTTTTTTACTTGAATCCCATACAGCAGACACCCCTTCTCACTGCTGCCAATGTGCCCACTCCCTCACCTCCACATTCAGAGATGCACACTTTCCTGGGGAGAGAATACTGTGTTCCTACACAGCTGTGTTTGGTAACTAGTACTTTCACCACTATTGTTCTGCTTTTTTAGTCTCTTTCCTTTATTTTTTTTTTAATTTTTGGAGTTCCAGTAAGATGGTAGAATAGGGAGACAAACTACACAGACCATCTTCAACAAAGAAAAGAGGAACCAATTAACACAGATAGAGATGATAATCCTGGAGCCTTGAGCTTTGAAAGGAAGGAGATAGAAGTGGACTAAACTCCAACTAGTAGAAGAACCTGCATGAATACACTGAAAAAGGAGACATATGGAGCTGCAGTTGGTTACCACAGACAGCTTGGATATTGCTAAGTCATGTTAGAACCTAAGAATTAACTCATAAATCATCCTGCTAGCTATGGGCTGTATGGAGGACTGTAAAATGAGAAGAGGGATAAAGCTTGAGCCTTAGACTTTGGGCTATCTGGAGAGTGTACGCCATTTTGGATGTTTATGACTGGCTCGACCATTTTGGATGCTTAAACCAACTGTGTTCTCTCAGATTCCAGGGACCTAAGAAGAGCCTCCACTTCCCAGGGACCCACAAAGACATTCTGGGCATGAATGACTAAAAGGTGTCATACTTCCCTTGTTACTCTTATACTTCATGCCCTCTTGGTGAGTGGAGGTGCAGCCATCCCTCACTCCCACTCACCTTCTGGGCTGGTTGGAATTCCATCCCAGTCT
>NW_006922405.1:124179-129460 GCF_000298275.1 Orycteropus afer afer
TTATGTAGTGTGCTTTTTGTCCACTTGCTTTTACTTTTTTGATGTTTTTTTTGATTGTTGTTTTTGTCTAACTGAGTGGGAGACAGCAACCCATATGATGCAATCACACCTACAGCTCCTGCAGCTCCACTTACTGAGAGCCACCACTTCCTTCTCCACCAAAGGGCCAGTGATAAACAACCACCAAGAAGAGCCTGACTGATCCTTAACTGCTCTTCACAAATAGTTTACAGAGATCTAAATACAACAACATCACAATGTCTCAGAGAAAACAGACCATCACATCCACACAAAGAAGCACGATAAAGCAGTAGAAAAAAGGGAGCAGGATACAGACTCAGAACATATCCTTCAGGAGTAAGTAGCATTGGAACACCCTGATAAGGAATTCAAAAGAATTATACTTAGATATCTTCAAACAATTGAGAGACAAATCAGGGAAAACACTGACAAAATTAAGGAAAACACAGACAAAACCGTAGAACAATTTCAGAAGAAAATACAAGAACAAAATGATAAAATAAATGAAAAATTAGAAATGATTCAAAAATCTACAGATAGAAATACAGGAAATTAATGCAAATTTTTCAGAAATAGATAACACATTGAAAGGGTAAAGGGGTAGAATCGAAACAATGGAAGACAGAATTAATGAGATTAAAGACAAATACCTGAATAATTCTTTGGAAAAGGATCAATCAGAAAAAAGATCAAAGCAAAAGGAAGAAATCCTAAGGTTCATGTGGGATACCATCAAAAGGAATAACCTACATGTAATAGGAATTTCAGAGCAGGATGAGACAAATAAAACCAGAGAAAATTTTCAAAGATCTGTTGGAAGAGAATTTCCCTGATATGATAAAAGATGAGAATATATCAATTCAGGAAATCCAAAGAACCCCAAACAAGACAGACCTCAAAAGAAAATCACCAAGACATATCATCAAACTCATCAAAACCAAAGACAAAGAAAGAATCCTAAAAGCAGCACAGGAAGAAAGGAAAAGTTACCTACAAAGGGCAACCAATAGACTAAGCTCTGATTTCTTAGCAGAAACTATGCAGGCTAGAAGGCAATGGGATTGTATGTATAAAACCCTGAAAGAGAAAAATTTCCATGGAAGAATTACTTATCCAGCAAAATTATCCCTCAGATATGATGGTGAAATTAAGAGATTTCCAGATAAGCAGAAATTAAGGGAATTTGATAAAACCACACCAACCTTAAAAAGTTGGTCCTTACTAAAGGTAATCCTTTGAACAGAGAACCACTAATAACAAACAACCACCAACGATGAATACACAAGGTGACATAACCCAGAAACCAACATAGCTATTGAAGTATCCAAAGTAAATTAAGCTTAGGAGATTGTAAACAGGGAACCAGAGACATCAACTGACAAATGAAGACAACTACAAACCAAAAGGAGGGAAAAAATAGTGTAGTTACAGTCCTTCTAAATGGTGAAGAAGTCAAGAGAATTGCAAGATAAAATGGACTGTTCCAAACTCAGGGAGAAAATGATAAATCACCGGATAACCTCAAAGAAAAATGATAAGCCTTCACATCACAAAAAAAAAAAAAGAGGACAAGCACAAATATTTAGCAAATACTAAATAGCAACAAAGGAAATGATAACACAGTTCATAAACATAATGAGCTCAGCACAGAAAATTATATAGAACAAAGAAACATGGAACACCTTGAAAAAACACATAACAAAATGACAGCCACCAATTCATACTTGTTAATAATTACACTGAATGTCAATGAATTAAGTGCACCACTCAAGAGATGGAGCGTTGCAGAGTAGATAAGAAAACAAAACCCACAATATACTCTCTACAAGAGACACACTATAAAGACAAAGACAAAAACAGACTAAAATTCAAAGGTTGGAAAAAAAATCTAGTAAATGGCAACCAAAAGAGTGTAGAAGTAGCAATATTAGTTTCTGATCAAATTGACTTTAAGCCAAAAACCACCATACAAGACAAGGAAGGACATTATATATAATCATATATAATGATTAAAGAATTAATTGAACAAGAAGATATAACCATCATAAATATCTATGGACCCAATGAAAGAGCCCCAAAATACATAAATCAGACTTTACCAGAACTGAAAAGGCAAATAGATGACTCCACAGTCATAGTAGAAGACTTTAATACACCACTGTCAATGAAACATAAGACAACTGAAAAGAAACTCAACAAAGATGCAGAAAAGCTATATATATATATGGAATACACCCACTTACCAAGTTGACCTTACAGACATCTACAGACCACTTAACCCAACAATAGCACAATATACAATATACAATCTTTTCCAGTGCACATGGAACATTTTCCATGAAAGACCATATGTTAGGCCATAAAGCAAGCCTTAATAAATTTAAAAATATTGAAATACTTCAAAGCATCTTCTCAAATCACAATGCTATCAAATTAGAAATCAACAATAGGAACATCAACAGAAAAAGAGCAAACACATGGAAACTCAACAACACCCTCCATAAGAACAAATGAGGTAATAGATGAAATAAAAAATGAAATTAAAAAATTCCTTGAATCAAATGAGAATGAAAACACAATATACCAAAATCATTGGGAAACAGTATAAGCAGTGATCAGAGGTCAATTTATAGATATAAATACAGATGTCAAAAAAGAAGAAAGAGCCAAAATCAACACTTTAAACCAACATCTCCAACAACTAGAAATAGAACAGCAAGAAAAGCCTACAGTCATCAGAAGAAAGGAAAAAATAAAGATTTCAGCAGAAATTAATGAAACAGAAAATAGAAAAAATCAGTAAGACTAGAACATTTCACAGTTCATAATGGAATTAAACAAAAATATTTGATGTACACATACAGTTAAGAAATTGGTCTTATGAAAAAAAATTAATAAAATTAACAAACCACTGGCAAATTTAACAGAGGGAGAGAGAGTACAAATAAAACAAATAAGAAACAAAACAGGTGACATCACAACAGAAACAACTGAAATAGAAAGGATAATATGAGGATCCTATGAAGAACTGTACTCCATCAAATTTGAAAATCTGGAAGAAATTGACAGATTTCTAGAAACACACTACTAACCTAAACTAACACAGACTGAGGTAGAAAAGTTGAACAGACCCATAACAAAATAAGAAATTGAATAGGTCATAAAAAATACTAACAAAGAAAGTCCTGGCCCAGACAGTTTCACCATAGATTTCTACCAAACTTTCAGAGAAGAACTGACACTATTACTGCTCAAACTATTCCAAAGGAAAAAATCCTTCCAAATTCATTTTATGAAGCAAACATAATCTTGGTACCAAAACCAGGCAAAGACATCACTCAAAAGGAATACCACAGATTCATATCCCTAATGAATATAGATGCAAAAATCTTCAACAAATTCCTAGTCAATAGAAAATTCCTAGCCAATAGTTGAAATCCAACAAGATTTCAAAAAATAAAATAAAATAATAATTCATTATGACCAAGTAGGGTTCATATCAGGTATGCAAAGATGGTTCAACATTAGAAAAACTGTGAACATCATCCACCACATGAAAAAGCAAAGGAAAAGAAACACATGATAATATCAATCAATGCAGAAACTGCATTTGATAAAATCCAACACCCATTCCTGATGAAAATTCTCAGTAAAATATGACTAGAAGGGACATTCCTCAACATAATAAAGGGCATGTATGCAAAATCAACAGCCAACATTATTCTCAATAGAGAATCACTGAAACCATTTTTGTTAAGAACAGGAATCAGAAAAGGATGCCCTCTATCACCACTTCTATTCAATATATATTGGAAGTCCTAGCCAGGGCAATAAGGCAAGAAAAGGAAATCAAAGGCATCCAAATTGGTGAGGAAGAAGTCAAACTATTTCTATTTGCTGATAATAAAATTTTATACCTAGAAAACCCAAGAGACTCAGTAAAAAAATCTACTGGAATTAATTGAGAGATTTAGCATGGTGGCAGGATACAAGATCAACATCCCAAAATCAGTTGGAGTCCACTACACCAGCAAAGAGATTGCTGAAAAAGAAATAAGGAAATCAATGTCATTTACAACAGCTACCAAAAAAACAACAGAAAAAAAAACTTGGGAATAAATCTTACCAGAGGCACAAAAGACCTGTAGAAAGAAAACTATAAAAGACTACTTCAAGAAACCATAAGAGAACTACATAAATGGAAGAACATCCCAAGCTCATGGATAGGAAGATTGAGCATTGTGAAAATGTCAGTTCTACCCAAAGGAATCTATGTATTCAATGCAATCCCAATCCAGATCCCGCCAACATTCTTTATGAATATGGAAAAATCAATCACTCACTTTGTATGGAAAGGAAAGAGACCTCAGATATGCAAAGCATAATTGAAGAAGAAAAACAAAGTAGGAGGTCTCACACTCCTGAACCTTAAAACCTACTATACTGCCACAACCATCAAAACTGCCTGGTATTGATATGACAGACACATAGACCAATGGAATAGCGTTGAGAATCCAGAAATAGATCCATCAACCTATGGTCAGCTGATCTTTGACAAAGGGATGAAATCCATTCAATGGGGAAGAGACTGTGTGACAAATGATGCTGGCAAAACTGGATATCCATTTGCAGAAAAACAAAATAAGATCTGTACCTCACACCATATACAAAAACTAACTCCAGATGGATCAAAGACTTAAATGTGAAACCTCAAACTATAAAGTTCCTCAAGGAAAAACTAGGGGTAAATTTAGGGGACCTAATATATGGCATAAATAGACTATCAAGCGTAACCCAAAATGTGCAAACAGTAGAAGGTAAACTAGATGAATGGGACCTTCTAAAAATTAAATTTTTATGTACTTCCAAAAGACTTCTCTGTGTTAGACTGGATTCTCTAGAGAAACAAAACCAGTAATGCTTATATATATAGAGAAAGGGATATTATCTTAGGACAATGTCTCACATACTTATCAAAGCTGGCAAGTCCAAAGATCTTGGATCAAACGTCAAGCTGGAGGCTTTTCCCAACTCTTGTAGCTTCAGGGGCTAAGGAGCTCAAGGTTGGCAGGCAGTATACTGGCTATTGACTCCAATGAATGATGAATCCAAGATCTCCAGGCCAAATGGATTGTTTGCTCACGGACAGTTGTAGGCAGCACAACAGAATCCCAATCCACAGAAGAGTGTCTCTTTTCCCAGGATGTCCATAAATATACTGGAAGCAGGCCACACCCCTAGGGAAACTCCCTTTCAACAG
>NW_006922405.1:129933-146068 GCF_000298275.1 Orycteropus afer afer
CTGGTGATGTGGTTGTAGCTGATATTCAGAACTACCTTCTTCCACCACCCATTCTGTATTTACCTTGCCCTAAGCAAGCACCTCAGCTGGTCATGGTTCTTTGCCTGGTGGGGTGACCCAAACCCTCATTCCTGAAGGGTCTGGGCCATTAGCAGTCATATCAGAATTGGGTTGCTGTAATTTTCAATTGACTTTAATCACAGATCATGGTAGTACTAAGAGACTTCCTAAAGAATTTCCTGTATTCCAGACATATTCTTCTTTATTTCCATTATGTAATGTCAGTCTTTTCAGGGATTACTGGACACTGGCTCTGAACTGACACTAATTGCAGGAGACCCAAGGCATCATTATGGCTCACCAGTCAGAGTGGAATTGTGGTAGTTATGTCCACTTGGCTGGGCCTGGTTGAGTGGCTGGGCAGCTGGTGGTAGTTATTCCCCATGATGAGACTGGCAATCAGCTCCTTGGTGGGATCTACCACAAGCAGGTGCCTTCCAAGGAGCATTTTGGCTGCACTTCTTCCAGGACAGATCAGTTAGTTCTTTTAGCAGTCTGAAGGCTTTAAGTCCAAGTTAAAAGTGTCAGGGTCTAGGGGCTCAGTGAAAGCCCCTTAACCTTGGGGTTCCAGCTCTGCCTCTTGCTCCCGGCCACTGGAGCTAGAGGCTCCAAGCTGCCTTTGGGATGTGGTCAGCTTCCTGTATATAAGGAGAAGCCTTGGGAATGGTCTCTAGCATATGGCACGTTTGGACCCTGCATGGATCCATGTCATTGTTCAGAAGCCTGCCATGCTTTGCTGACCTTGGGACTTACAATGAACTTGAATTAATGGCCTGCCATGTGATTTGGTAATATAGGGTCTGTGCCTTTTTACTTGTCAACCTTGGGCTTCTCAGCCTCAGCAGCCAGCAGCTGTCTGAGTGAAGAAGTGCCTCTAGCTCTAGTGGGCCAGAAGCAAGAAGCAGAGCTGGACCCCCAAAGTTAAAGGGCTTTCACCCAGCCCCTAGAACCTGACACTTTTAATTTGGACTTAATGCCTCCAAACTGCTCCGTGGAAGCAAGAATGGTCAGACTTAGTCTCACCTACTTTGGTCATGTTGTCAGAAAAGACCATTCCCTGGAGAAGGATGTCATGCTTGGTAAGATGGAGGGTCGAAGAAAGAGAGGAAGGCCTTCAACAAGATGGATTGACACAGTGGTTGTGCCAATGGGCTCAAGTATAGCAAGGATCATGGAGCTGGCACAGGATCTGGTGGTGTTTTGTTCTGCTGTGCATGGGGTCACTATGAGTAGGAAATGACTCTATGGCACTTAACAACAACAACAACAACAAACTGTAGGGAATAAACTCCTTTTTGTTAAGGCCATACCATTTGTGGTATATTCTTGTCAGAGTGGCACTAGGTAACCAGAACATTCTCCAAAAGAGAACCTACAGATTGGGAAAAAATATTCGGCAATGACATATCTGACAAGGGACTTATCTATAGAATTTATAGAAAACTCCAACACCTGAACAACAAAAAGACAAATAATCCAATTAAAAATGGGCAAGAAATATGAATAGACATTTCACCAAAGAGGATATTCAGGCAGCCAACAAACATAAGAAGAAATACTCAAGATCATTAGCCATTAAAGAGATGCAAATCAAAACAACAATGAGATACCATCCGGCCCCAGCACTAGTATCAAAGTTCAGCAAGACAGAAAATAACAAATGCTGGCGAGGATTTGGAGAGATTAAGACTCTCCTACACTGCTGGTGGGACAGTCAAATGATACAACCACTGTGGAAAGCAGTATGGAGATTCCTTAAAAAGTTGGAATTAGAAATACCATTTGACCCAGCCATTCCATTACTAGGTATATATCCTAAAGAAGTGAGAGCCAGGACAAGAATAGATATATCCACACCCATGTTCACTACAGCACGATTAACAATAGCCAAAAGATGGAAACAACCTCAGTGTCCATCAACTGAGGAATGCATAACCAAATTATGGTACATACACACAGTAGAATACTACGCAACCTTAAAGAATAACCTAGAATCTGCAAAACACTGCATAATGTGGATGAACCTGGAGGACATTATGCTGAGTGAAATAAGTCAATCACAGAAGGACAAATATTGTATTAGTCCATTATTGTAAAAGTCAAGGAAAGGTTTACATATGGAATGAAATTTTCTTTGTTGGTTATTAGAGATGGGAGTGGAGTGGAGGGAACACTGATTTGGGTGAAGAGAAGGATAATGTACCAAATGTGAGTGATCAACACAGTGGCATTGAGGAAGAAGATATAGAGAAGTGTATGTGAGGTACAGACAACAAAGATGAACCCTTTTGCACATACAGAACTGCATTGCCAGTAGACAAGCTGAACTATTAGGTATGTCTGTGCAGGGGGAAGTGCCCATGAACATGTATAGGTTTGGCAGACAATGTTTCTACAAGTGTATTTTTATATTCTGTAAGAGTTCTCAGGTACATAATAGAGCTGACAAGGAACAAGTTTGCAGTCATTTCTTGGCCACAGCCAGCTACGCAGAGGGAGCAAGTAGTTGGACCTGTGGGTGCAGGACCATAGTCACAGATGACATCAAGCTCAACTAGCATAACATACTACATAAAAACATTCTACATCCTACTTTGGCAGGTAGTGACTGGGATCTTAAAAGCTTGCAAGCAGCCATCTAGATGTGGCAGTGGGTCTCTCCTCATCCAGAGCAAAGAAAAATGAAGAAAATCAAAGACACATAGAAAGAATGAGTCCAAGTGACCAGTACACAATGAGATCCTCAGACCATACAACTATGAGACTAGAACTAGATGGTGCCCAGCTACCACTGTCAACCACTTGGAGGGAGATCTCTGTAAGATATCCTGGGAAAAGTAGGAGAACAATGTGGAACAAAACTGAAAATCATCAAATAAATAAATTAAAAGAGGGACCAGGTTTGCTGGTCTGATAGATGCTGATGGAACCCCTGAGACTATGACCTCTGGTTGCCCTTGAGGTCTGGAATTGAACCCACTCCTGTGACTTCCAGCCAAACAAAAGACAGACATATGAGGTGAACATTTACATTAGCTAGTTATATTCCTTGGAGATATCAATCATGGGAGAATAGAAGGGCTGTGTATACATAAGGAGCTAGCTCACAGTACAGGAGTGCATGGGAGGAAAGGACACAGGGAAGAGGTAACTATGAGGAGGAACTGGGAGGGGAGCTGTTGCATTGTGGGAAATTGCAATCAATGTCATGAGACAAACTGTATGTGAGCTGCTGTATGGAAAGTGAATTTGCTCTGTAAGCTTTCACCCAAATCACAATAAAATTTTTTAAAAATTATTTTTTCCTTCTTAGTTCATCCTTCTTTCCCCACTTGGTTTTGTCATTGTTCTTTGCTTTTCTCATTGTTCTTTGCTTTTCCTCTTCCTTCTTAGGTCTATCTCTTCCTTTTCTTTCTTTCTTTCCTTCTTTGTTCATCTCGCCTGTCCATCTCCCTTTTCTTTTTCTATCTTTCCCCAACAGCTGGAAGCCAGTGACCTTACATAGACATACCCACCACATTTGCCAACCCATCCACTGGGTAAGTTCCACGATCTACTCCATCACCACTGTATCGATGACAGGTAGTGGTCAACATACATCCAGCCTGTCCTTAGCTGCTCTGCATGATCAGAGATCAGAGACTAGTGCCAACATGTGACCACATCCACCCAGAGACATGTGGTGAGTGCCCCAGTGCTGCCAAACTATCAGCCAGAGTAACACACCTGCCCTGTGGCCCAGATATATTAAAACAAAACAAAACAAAAAAATCATAGTGAAGCACACTAACATACAATCAAGAAATAAATACAATAACATTATAATGTCTTAGAGACAACCAAAAACTTCAATTTACATGCAAAAAAAAAAAAAAGTCAAGATAACTCAAACAAATAACCAAGATACATGGCCAGAAAATCTTCCAGAGGACAAAATGCTATTCAAAAGGTTTTATAAGGAATTCAAAATAATTATATTAAAAAAAAAAAAAAAAAAAAAAAACACATAACGAAGTGACTGTAATCAATTCATTCTTGTTGATAATTATACTAAAAGTAAATGGATTAAATGCACCAATCAAGAGTCAAAGACTTGCAGATTAGACAAGAAAACATTACCCACCAATACGATGTCTACAAGAAACACACTTTACATGCAAAGAAAAAAACAGACTAAAATTCAAAGGTTAGAAAAAATATATACCAAGTAAATGGCAATCAGTAAAGCACAGTAGTGGCAATACTAATATATGATAAAATAGGCTTTAAGACAAAAACCACCATAAGAGACAAGAAAGGACATTATATAATGATTAAGGGATCAACAGAACAAGAGGACACAACCACAATAAACATGCATGCATCCATTGAAAGAGCCCTAAAGTACACAGATCAAACAAAATAAAAAAGAGAAATAGAGAACTGCAAAATAACAGTAGGAGAATGTAATTCACCACTCCGATGGAGGAAAAAAAATTAGAAGGAAACAACAAAGCACAAAAGAACCAAACAATGCATTCAACCAAATTGATGTTATAGGCATCTGCAGGACACTTCCCCCAACAACAGCACGGTATTCATTCTTTCCCAGTACACATGCAACATTTCCAGAATAGACCATATATGAAGCCAGAAAGAAAGACTCAGTCAATTTAAAACCATCTAAATATTGCAAGGCATCTTCTTGAGCACAATGCTATAAAATTAGAAATCAACAATAGGAAGATCAAGAAGAAAAAGAAGTGAACACATGGAAACTGAATAACACCCTGCTTAAAAACTACAGGTAATGGAAGAAATAGGAGAGCTCTGGTGGCATAATGCCTAAGGCATTTGACTGCTAGCCAGAAGGCTGGTGGTTCAAACCCACCAGCCACTCCATGGAAGGAACCCAAAGGTGGTGGCTATGAGTCAGAATTAACCCAATGCAGTGAGTTTTTTTTTTTTTTTTTTTTAATAGAAGAATTAAAAATGAACTTAAAAAATTCCTTGACTCAAAGAAGAATGGAAACACAACATATGGCAATAAATGCATTCATCAAAAAAGAAGAGCCCAAATCAACTCTTTAACCCCATATCTCCAACAATTTGAAAAAGAGCAGCAAAAAAAAAATAGTCACCAGAAGAAAAGAAATGGTAGAGATTTTGATAGAAATAAAAGATTTGAGAAATAATAAAGATTTGAGGAAAAAACAATAGAAAGAATAAACAAGAGTAGAAGTTGGTTCTTTAAAAATATTAGTAAAATCAACAAACCACTGGCAAATTTAACAAAGGAAAAAAAGGAGAAGACACAAATAACAAGAATAAGAAGTGAAATAGGCAATGTCAGGACAGAACCAAACAAACTAAACAGAATGATATCAGGATACTATGAAGAACTATACTTCAACAAATTTGGAAACCTACAAGAAAAGGAGAGATTTCTAGAAACACACTACCTGTCTTGACTAACATACATTGAGGTAGAAAATTTAAATAGATCCATAACAAAAGAAGAAATTAAATATGTCATTTAAAAATGTAATAATAATATTAATAATAATAAAACTAGCAACAAAAAAAGTCCTGGCTCAGATGGCTTCAATCTGAAATTTACCAAGTATTCAGAGAAGAGCTGATACCAGTTCTACTCAAACCATTCTAGAACATAGAAAAGGAGGGAATATTCTCAAATTCACTTTATGAAGCAAGCTTTACCAAAGACAGGCAAAGACACAACTAAAAAAAGAAAATTAATAGACCGATATCCTTCATGAATATAGACAGAAAATTCTCAACAAAATCCTAGCCAATAGACTCCAACAACATATGAAAGAAAGACTACATCATGACTAAGTAGGGTTCATACCAGGTATGTAAGGATGGTTCCATATTACAGAAGCAATCAACATGATTTACCCCGTAAATAAAATGAAGGAAATGAACCACATGATCATATCAATAAATATAGAATATGCATTTGACAAAACCCAAACCCATTCCTGATAAAAACAATGAACCAAATAGGAAAAGCAGGGAAATTGCTCAACAAAATTAAGTGCATATATACAAAACCAATACCTACAATATTCTCAAAGGGCAGAGACAGAAAGTATTTCCCTTATGAATGGATGCCAGACAAGGATGCCCTTTATCACCACTTCTATTCAGCCTTGTATTGCAAGTCTTTGCCAGAGCCATAAAGTAAGAAAGGGAAATAAAAGTCACCCAAATTGGCAAAGAAGTAAAACTATTACTATTTGCAGGTGATATGATCTTATACATAGAAAATCCCAAAGACTCAGTAAGAAAATTACTGGAACTAATTGATAGTTTCAACAAAGTTGCAGGATACAAAATCAACATAGAAAAATCAGTTGAATGCCCTTAATGAAGACAACTCTGAAAAGGAAAGCAGGAAAGCAATACCATTTATAATAACTACCTCAAAGTTGAAGTACTTAGGAATAAATCTAACCAGAGACAAAAAAGACCTATACAAAGAAAACTGCAAGACACTATTACAAAGAACAAAATACACCTGCATAAATGGAAGACTATAAAATGCTTGTAGATAGAAAGATTAACATCATGAAAATGTGATTACTACTGAAAGTGATCTACATATAAAATGCATTCCCAATACAGATTTCATCATCTATTTTTAGAGATTGAAAACCTAATCATTAACTTTATATGGAAAAGGAAGAGACCCCAATAAGTAAAGGAGTACTACAGAAGAACAAAGTAGGAGGCCTCATAGTCCTCAATCTCAAAATCTACTATACAGCCATAATTGTAAAAACAGCATGGTACTGTTACAACAACAGACACTTGGACAAATGGAACAGAATTGAGTACCCAGAAGTAAATCCATCTACCTACTGACAGCTGATCTTTGACAAAGGGCCAAAACTCATTAAATAGGTAAGATAGTCTATACACTATCAAATATAACTAAACATGCAAAAACACCAGAAGTCAAAAATAGATAACTAGAACCTCCTAAAATGTAGACCCTACATGCACCAAATATTGCATAAACAATGCTTCTTTAAAAAAAAAAAAAAAAAGATTACACTAAAAGAACAAGAGATCCACAGTATGGGGGAGGGGTGGAAATTGGCAACGACATATCAGACAAGGGACTAATCTATAAAATTTGTAGAAAACTTCCACTAAACAAAAAGATAAATAATCCAATTAAAACTTGGGCAGAAAATATGAACAGATACTTTACCAAAGAAGACATTCAGGCAGCTAACAAACGCATGAAGAATTTCTCATAATCATTAGCCATAAAACCAAACTCACTGCCGTCAAGTCGATTCAACTCATAGCGACCTCTCCTTGGGTTTCCTGGCAGTATCTCTACAGAAATAGATTGCCCAATCTTCCTTCTGAGAAGTGGTTGGTGGGTTTGAACTGCCAGTCTTCTGGTTAGCAATCAAATGCCTTAGGCACTATGCCACCAGAGCTCCCCTAGAGAGATGCAAATCAAAATAACAACGAGCTACCATCTCACCCCAGAATTAATAAAAACCAAACTCACTGCCATCAAGTTGGATCCGACTCACAGCAGCCCCTCTTGAGTTTCCGAGGCACTGTCACTACGAAGGTAGATTGCCCCACCTTCCTTCCTAGGAATGGCTGGTGGGTTTAAACCTCCAGCCTTCTGGTTAGAAGTCAAATGCCTTAGGTACTATGCCACCAGAATTCCTCCAGAATCAATAGGAAAGAAGAAGAAGAAGGAGGAGGAGGAGGAGGAGGAGAAGGAGAAGAGAAAAACAACAAATGTTGGTGAGGGTATGGAGAGACTGGAAGAGTCATTCACTGCTGATGAAACTATAAAATGGTACATCTACTCTGGAAACTGGCATGGCACTTCCTTAAAAAGTTAGAAATAGAAATATCATATGATGCAGCAATCCTACTAGGTATATATCCTAGAGATATAGGAGTCATGACACAAAGAGATATTTGCACACCCATGTTCATTGCAGCATTATTCACAACAGCAAAAAATGGAAACAACTAAGTGCCCATCAATGGATGAATGGATAAACAAACTACAGTACACACACACAATGGAATACTACACAACATTAAAGAATCATGATGAATCTGTAAAACACTTCAGAACTTAGATGAACCTAGAGGATGTTATGCTGAGGGAAATTAGTCAATCACAAAAGGACAAATATACTATGAGACCACTACTACAGAAAGACAAAAAAAAAAGTGTGCAAACATAAAATCATTCTCTAAAATTTTCCAGGGATGAAGTGGAAAGGGAGGGTAAATCACTTACTAGAGAACAGATGCATATTAATTTGGGTGAAGGAAAAGGCAATATACTAGAAGGAAGAGGTCAGCACAAAATGATCGAGACAAAGGAAGACACTGGAAGGAGCACCAGAGTTAAAGTTAACAAAGGTGAGTACTATGACATAAATAATCTTGCAACAACAGAAATAACAATAATCTGTGACTGGTTGCATAGATAAATATTCAAGCTGGACAGGGATGGGAAGGCACGTGGGAGTACATCATGAATATGTTCAGGTTTAAGAGAGGCTATTTCTACATATGTATTTATATGTGCAGCAAATATATCCATGAATATAGTAGAGCTTATAAAGCACAAAGTTATGAAAACGTCTTATCCATAACTAAACACCTTTAGGGAATGAGTTGCTGGGGCACTAAGGCCACTTGGCATAACATGGTCCACAAAGACAATGTTCTTCATCTACCAAAGTGAGTAGTGACTAGAATCTTAAAAGTTTGTGAGCAGCCATCTAAAGTGCAAGTATTTGTCTGTCTCTGCTTGGAGCAGAAAAGAGTGAAGAAAATCAAAGATGCAAGGAAACAGTTGCTCCAAAGGACTAATAGACTGCATGAATCCCAGCCTCCATGACCTGGAGACCAAAAGAACTAGATAGTGTCTGGCTACCACTGCTGATCTCTCTGAAAGTGGTAAAAATTGGTGGTCCTGAACAGTGTGGGAGGAAAATGTGGAACAGAACTCAAAATCATGAGAAATAACAGTCTATTTGGTGTCATAGAGACTTGCGGAATCCCTGAGACTATGGGTTTTAGACATCTCCTATGCCTGGAACTGAAATACCCCCATGGCTCAATTTTCAGCCAAACAATTTTCAGGGCTATAAAGAGAGCAGCAACACTGGGGACGTACACACTCATTAGAACAATCAATCATACAAGATCAAAAGGGAAGTATTGTCCTACGGATAAACCTCAGAAGGCAGGAAGTGACAGGAAAGAAGGACAGAGGGAAATGGTAAAAACAACAAAGAAGTGGGGAGAGTGCTGATACACTGTTCACACCAAAAAATTGTGTATGACTTGTTGAATAGAAAACCAATTTGCTCTGTATATTTTCATTCAAATGAGAGAAAAAGTTGGGAAAATAGCAATAATAACAACTCTAATAGGAGCTCTGGTATCGTAATGCCTAAGGCACTTGACTGCTAACCAGAAGGCTGGCAGTTCAAACCCACCAGCCACTCCTCAGAAGGAAGGCTGGGCCATCTACTTCCATAGTGATACCACCTTGGAAACCCAAGGAGGGGTCGCTATGAGTTGGGGCTTACTAAATGGCACATAACAACAACAACAACAACACAACAACTATAATAATAGACTTTTAATGTGCATTGTACTTTTCAGTTTATAAAGTACTGCACTTCCAGAAACTCATTTCAAGGTTTTGGTGTCCCACTCTACACTTTTTCAACAATCAAAACCACAAATGTTTTCATTTATCACACTTTGTTCAAAAGGTTGTATCTTGCTGGTGGTCCAAATGAACGATGCCCAGGCTGGTTTTGCTACACTTGGAAAGCTTTTGGTCATTTTATTTTCTCTCCTTGAAATGCCCTTTCTCCCTCTTCCTACTCCTTTAACAAAATCTTACTTATCTTCCAATGCTAACTGTGCTCTTTTACTCAGAAGGCCTGGAAAACTTTGCCACTTAGAGGGATATGTCTGGTATTATTAATTTTTTTTTAATGTACACATCCTTCCTGCCAAGCAAACAAATGGTACCCGATAAATGTATTTTGAACATATTGAAAAAAACAAAAAAACAGGGAAGAAGGGAAGAGAGAAAAGACCAAAATGGATGTTAAAGAGACTCTTAAACTTGCTCTTGATTGTAGAAAAGTTAAAGTGAATGGAAGAAATGATGAAGTAAAAAGAGTTGAACAGATGATTTCAAGTGCCAACGCCAACTCAAGAAAATGAATTAAAGTATTATAATGAAATGCTAAATATTGTAATAATTTTGTCAGAAAGCTACAAAGGGAGAACATGTTCAGCATTTCCTAAGATGAAAGAGCTGAAGAAAAAATTTGTCTCGAGTTGGAATATTGAAAGATTCTATGGGCAGAATATTGAATGATATAGGAAACATCAAAAGAAGAGAGAATGAATACACAAAGTCACTGTACTAAACATAAATGGTTGACATTCAACTATTTCAAGAGGTGACATATGCCCAAGAGCCAACAGTGTTGAAGGAAGAAGTTCAAGCTGCACTGAAGTCATTGGCTAACTACAAGTTTCTAGAAATTGGTGGAATACCAAATAAGATATTTCAACAAATAGATGCAATGGTAAAAGCAATGTCTTGTTTATATCAAGAAATTTGGAAGACAGCTATTTGGCCAATGGACTGAAATAAATTCATATTTATGCCCATTCTGAAGAAAGATACTTCAATGGAATGTAGAAATTATAAAACAATGTCATTTAATCACACATAAGTAAACGTTTGCTGAAGATAGAAACAGTTTCTATAGTACACAAAAGAACTGGGAGAAATTCAAGCCAGATTCAGAAGAGGATGTAGAATGAGGGATATCATTGCTGATGTTAGAATGATCTTGGTTTAAAGCAAAGAATACCAGAGAGATGTTTACCTGTGTTTTTGACTATGCAAAGGCATTTGACTGTTTGGATCATAACAAATTCTGGAAACATTGCAAAGACTGTGAATTCCAAAACACTTAGTTGTTCTCATAAGCTATGTAGACCAAGAGACAGTTGTTCAAACAAAACAAGGGGATACTGCATGGTTTAAAATCAGGAAAAGTGTGTGTCAAGATTGCATACTTTTATCATACTTATCTGACCTGTATATTGAGAAAATAATTCTAGAAGCTGGACTACATGAAGACAAATGCAGCATCAGTACCGGAGGAAGACTCATTAACAGCCTGCAATACATAGATGACACAACCTTGGTTGCTGAAAGTGAAGAGGACTTGAAGCACTTAATGATGATGATCAAAGACTACAGTCTTCAGTATAGATTGCATCTTAACATAAAGATAAGAGAACTCCTCATAATTGGACCAATAAGCAATGTCATGATAAATAGAGAACAGATTGAAGTTGTCAAGAATTTCATTTTACTTGGATCCACAAGTAATGCCTATGGAAGCAGCAGTTAAGAAATCAAACAACTTATTGCATTTGGCACATCTGCTGCAAAAGAACTTTGTAGTGTTTAAAATGAAAGATGTCACTGAAGACTCAAGTGAGCCTGACCCATGCCAAGGGTCAAGATGTATGTGAAAGCTAGACAATTAATAAGGAAGATCAAAGATGAATTGATAAGTGAATTATGATGTTGATGAAGAATATTAAATATATCATGGACTTCCAGAAGAATGAACAAGTAAGTCTTGGAGGAAATGCAGCAGGAATGCTCCTTAGAAGTGAGGATGCAGAGATTTCAGCCCAAACATTTTGGGCATGCTATCAGGAAGAACCAGTCCCTGAAGAAAGGTATCATGCTTGGTGGAGGATCAGCAAAAAACAGGAAGATACTGAACAAGATTGATTGATATAGTGCCTGCAACGATCAGCTCAAATTTAGCAATAATTGTGAAATTGGTACAGGACCAGTCAGTGTTTTGTTCTGTTGTACATATGGTTATTATGAGTCAAACTGACCCAATGGCACCTAGGAGCAAGAGTGTGATTTTATTTTAATTATTTATGTATGAAAGTAATTATGAAAAATTATCAAGGTAACAATTCTAATAATATTAAACTATATTAAGTAGAACTCATCTTTAACTTCATAGCATAATACTGGTCTTTATAATTACAATTCATATATTTATTTTTATCATCAATAAAAAACTTATTCCTTTGCATCAAATAATATTTTATTTTATATTTATTCTAAAAATTCTCAAAGATTAGGCCAGATTAGTAGTATATTGATATTAAAAGTAGTTGGCATTGAGGTGATTTATGTGCATGGCAATGCTGTGTTTCCAAGTAGAGCCATACTTCATAGAGTTTTGTTTCAGTGGCTGTTTTTTCAGAAGTAGATTGCCAGACCTTTTGTCCAAGTCATAGATTCACTGTTGTAATTTATTTGTTTTCAAATTTTTGCATTTGAAAATATCTCAAATATATAGAAAAAATGAGAATAATTTATTAAAAATGTACATAAGTTTTATAAAAACCAGTTATACAAATCACCATCCAGTTAAAAAAAAATAACATTTTACAATATAGTGTTCAGATGCATTTTTAAAGATATAAAACATTCCAGACACAGATGAAGCCTTCTTTCGATAGCTTTCCTAACACTGATCACTAGCCTCTGCCCTAAATTAATCCCTTTCCTCAATTGTTCACTAATATTGCCAAGCACTATATGATTATTTAAAATTTAAATACATATTTGTAGTCAACATTATTTTTAAGATTTGTTGACATTAACACACACAGCTCCAACATATTCATTTTACATATTGTAGCACGGCCATATCTTTTATTACATCACAATATATTGTTTTTCATCAATAGATATTTAGGTTGTTCACAATTTTTTTGCAATTTTTTTCACTTACACAAGCAATTCAATTTGTTTAATATCTCAAAATTGCTTTCAAAGTTGTATAAATTTATATCCATGCCAGGAATGAATGAGAATTACTGCTTACTTACTTCTATTGTTAATTTTTAACATTTTTTTAAATTGTGATTTGGGTGAAAGTTTACAGAGCAAATTCACTTTCCGTACAGCAGTTCACATACACTTTGTCTCATGACATTGACCACAATTTACCACAATGCAACAGCTCCCCTCCTGCTCCCTCCCAATAGTTACCTCTTCCCTATGTCCATCCCTCCATGCACTCCTGCCCCTTGAGCTGTCTCCCTGTGCATAAACAGCCCGTCTTTCTCCCATGATTGTTCTCTCCAAGGAGTATATCTACTTCAGGTAAATGTTCAACTCATATGCTTGTCTTCTGTTTGGCTGAAAGCCACAGATGTGGGTTCAATTCCACACCTAAAGAGCAGCTAGGGGCCATAGTCACAGGGGTTCCACCAGGCTCTCTCAGATCAGCAAAACTGGTCCTCTATCTCCCTTTTTTTCCCCAAATTATTTTGAGTTTTGTTCCACATTGTTTTCCCTCTCTATTCAGAATCTCCTACCTAGATTCTCCTCCAAGTGATTGACAGTGGTAGCCAGGCACCATCTAGTTCTTCTGGTCTCATAGTCATGTAGGCTGCAGATCACATGGTGTACCAGTCGCTTAGACTAATTGTTTCCATGCATCTTGAGTTTTCTTCATTCTTCTTTGCTCTAGACAAGGAAGACCCATCATTGCATCTAGGTGGCTGCTTGCAAGCTTTCAAGATCCCAGTCTCTACTTGCCAAAGTAGGAGGTGGAACAATGTTTTGTGTAGTATGTTATGCCAATTGAGCTTGATGTCCCCTGCAACTATCGTCCTGAGCCAACAGGTTCAACTACTCACTCCATCTGGGTAGCTGGCTGTGACCAAGAAGTGACTACAAACTTGTCTCTGTCAGCTCTTCTATACATCTGAGAATTCTTACAGAACATACAAATACACTTATAGAACCATTGTCTGCCAACCTTATACATGGTCTTGGGTACAATACCCCCTGCATAGACATACCTAATAGTTCAGCCTGTCCACCCATCTATCCACCTGTATACTCATGTTTGCCTTCACTGGCAATGCAGAACTGTATGTTCAAAAGGGTGCATCTTTGTTGTCTGAACACCCCATGTACCTCTCTCTATGTCTTCCTCTTCCTCAATGCCACCAAGTTGATCATTCATATTTGGTACATTGCTCTTCTCTTCACCCAAATCAATACTTATCTCTACCTATCTAACAATGTTCCCTCCCCTCCCCTTTCACCCCTGGTAACCAACAAAGAAAATTTCATTCCATATATAAACCATTCCTTGACTTTTCCAATAATGGACTAAAACAGTATTTGTCCTTCTGTGATTGATTTATTTCACTTGGCATAAAATCCTCCAAGTTCATCCATGTTATGCAGTGTTTTGCAGATTCTAGGTTGGTTATTCTTTAGGGCTGCATAGTATTCCACTGTGTGTATGTACCATAGTTTTGTTATCCATTCTTCTGTTGATGGACACCTAGGTTTTAAGTTTCCATCTTTTGGCTATTGTAAATAATGTTGTGATGAACATGCGTGTGCATATATCTGTTCTTGTCATGGCTCTCACTTCTTTAGGATTATACCTAGTAAAGGAATGGCTGTGTCAAATGGTATTTCTAATTCCAGCTTTCTAAGGAATTGCCATACTGCTTTCCACAGTGGTGGTACCATTTTTACAGTCCTACCAACAATGCATGAGAATCCCAATCTCTCCACATCCTCACCAGCCTTTGTTATTTTCTGTCTTGTCAAACTTTGCTACTAGTACTGGGGCAAGATGTTATCTCATTATTGTTTTGATGTTCATCTCTCTAATGGCTAATGATCTTGAGCATTTCTTCAAATGTTTGTTGGCTGCCTGAATATCCTCCTTGGTGAAGTGTCTATACAAGCCTTCTGCCCATTTTTTAATTTGATTATTTGTCTTTTTGTTATTGAGTTGTTGGAGTTTTCTATAAATTCTAGACATAAGTCCCTTGTCAGATATGTCATTGCCAAATATTTTTTTCCCAATCTGAAAGTTCTCTTGATTCCTTTGGAGAAGTCTTTGGAAGCACATACAAATTTAATTTTTAGAATGTCCCATTCATCTAGATTTTCTTCTTCTATTTGTGCATTTTGGGTCATGCTTGACAATCTATTTATGCCATGCATTGTTGTTGTTATTGTTATGTGCTATTGAGTCAGACCCGACTCATAGCGACCCCTCTCAGGTTTCCGAGGTATCACTACAGAACTAGATTGTCCAACCTTCCTTCCGAGGCTGGTGGGTTTGAACAGCCAGCCTTCTGGTTAGCAGTCAAGTGCCTAGGCACTATGCTACCAGAGCTCCTATGCCATATATTAGAGTCCCTAAATTTGCCCCTAGCTTTTCCTTGAGAAGTTTTATAGTTTTAGATTTCATATTTAAGTCTTTGATCCGTCTGGAGTTAGTTTTTGTGTATGGTGTGAGGTACAGATCTTGTTTCATTTTTCTGCAAATAGATATCCAGTTTTGCCAGCACCATTTATTAAACAGACTTTCTCTTCCCAATTAATGGATTTTGTCCCTTTCTCAAAGATCAGCTGACTATAGGTTGATGGACATATTTCTGGGTTCTCAATTCTGTTCCATTGGTCTATGTATTGGCCATTGTACAAATAAATACCAGGCAGTTTTGACTACTGTGGCTGTATAATAGGTTTTGAGACCCAGCAGTGTGAGACCTCCTACTTTGTTTTTCTTCTTCAATAGTTCTTTGCTATCCGAGGTCTCTTTCCTTTCCATTTAAAGTTAGTGATTGGTTTTTCCATATCCTTAAAAAATGTTGATGGGATCTGGATTGGGATTGCATTGAAGGTATAGATTGTTTTTGGCAGAATTTTCACAATGTTCTATCTTCCCATCCATGAGCATGTTATGTTCTTCCACTTATGTAGATCTCTTATGGTTTCTTGAAGTTGTATTTTTATAGTTATCTTTAAGCTTTGACTCTTTTTTTACAAATATATTTTACAATATAGCAGCAGTATATTGACAGAGAACTTCCAGAGGTTCAAGCTGGATTCAGAAGAGGACGTGGAACAAGGGATATCATAGCTGTTGTCAGATGGATCTTG
>NW_006922405.1:146883-155343 GCF_000298275.1 Orycteropus afer afer
TGTCCTGGAGGAAGTGCAGCCAAAATGCTCCTTGGAAGCAAGAATGGCCAGACTTTGTCTCACCTATTTTGGTCATGTTGTAAGGAGGGACCATTCCCTGGAGAAGGATGACATGCTTGGTAAGGTGGAGGGTCGACAAAAGAGGGGGAGGCCTTCAACAAGGTGGATTGATATGGTGGCTGCAATGATGAGCTCAAGTATAGCAGGGATTGTGGGGCTGGCGCGGGATAGGGCAGTGTTTCATTTTGCTGTGCATGGGGTCGCTATGAGTCGGAAATGACTTGACGGCACTTAACAACAACATTAGGTCTGATTTAACTAATTACACTTTATCTTGCTCTTTATCAGTGAGGTTGAGTTTCTCTTCGTAGCAATTTGAATATCCTCACTTTGAATTCAAAACCTTTTTTGCTAACATATTAGATATTTTAGTTTTTTTCTTACTGATTTACATGAGTTATTTGTATTTGTTGGTTCCTAATCTTCAGTAGTAATACTGCCTTGGAAACCCAAGGGGGGATCGCTATGAGTCGGGTCCGACTCGACAGCACATAACAACAACAACAACAACAATCTTTCAATAGGAGCTCTGGTAGCATAGCGTCTAAGGCACTTGACTGCTAACCAGAAGGCTAGCAGTTCAAACCCACCAGCTACTCCTCAGAAGGAAGGTTGGGCAGTCTACTTCCGTAGTGACACTGCCTGGAAACCCAAGGACACTATGAGTCATGTCCGACTGACTCAAGGGCATATAACAACAATAACAACAATCTTTCAATATTAAGGCCTGGACCTGAGATAGGTAGGCCCAGGGTTTGGAGGCTGCTTTTCACTTGGGGAAGGCAGTATATTAAAGCCAGGACCTGAGGTAGGTGTGCTGCGCCTTATGGGCTGCTTTTCACTTGTGGGTGGCTCTATTTTAAGGTCATCGCCTGAGGTAGCCAGATGCAGAGGGGTTAGGAACAACTATGGGAGGTGAACTTGTCTATCAGCTTGTTGTCCTGTGGTAGCTTACTTGTTGCTGTGAGGGTGGAGGCTATACCACCATGTTGCAAAATGCCAGCAGAGTTACCCATGGTGAACAGATTTCAGCAGAATTTCCTGGCTAAGGCAGATTCAGAAGAAGGAAGAGGCCATCCCCTTCTCAAAGAATTGGTCAGTGAAAACCTTATGAATAGCAGTGAAACACTTTGATATATTACTGGAATACTTGATGAATAACCTTGAAACATTGTCCAGTATAGTACCAGAAGATGAGTCCATTAGTCCAGAAGGCACTCAAAATTTGACTGGGGAAGAGCTGACTCCTCAGAGTAGAGATGACCTTAATGATATGAATCGAGTAAAGCTTTTGGGACCTCCATTAGCTGATGTGGCATGACTCAAAATGAGTAGAAACAGATGCAAACAGCCATTAATATTTGGAAGTACAAAGCATGAATCTAGGAAAATTGGAGGTTGTCAAAAATGAAAAAGAACACATAAAAATCAGTATCCTAGGCATTAGTGAGCCCAAATGGACAAGTTTTGGCCATTTTGAATCAAATAATCATATGATCTACTATGCCGGGAATGACAAATTGAAGAGGAAAGGTGTGGCAGTCATCGTCACAAAGAGTGTTTCAAGATCTGTCCTGAAGTACAATGTTGTCAATGATAGGATAATATACATATGCCTATGAGGAAGACTAGTTCGTACTACTTTTATTCAAATTTATGCACCAAATACCAAAGCCAAAGTCGAGGAAACTGAAAATGTGTACCAACTTCTGCAGTCAGAAACTGACTGAACATGCCATCAAGATGTGTTGATTATCACTAGTGTCTGGAATGCAAAAGTTGGAAACAAAGAAGGGTAATTGGTAGTTGGAAAATATGACCTTGGTGATGGAAAGAACACTGGAGATTGCATGAGATAATTTTGCAAGACCAACAACTTATTCATTGCAAATACCTTTTTTCACCAACATAAAGGCCAACTATACACGTGGATTTCACCATATCATATGCACAGGAATCAGATTGACTACATCTGTGGCATGAGGCAATGGAGAAGTATAACATCTTTGGCCCAAAGAAGGCCAGAAGCTGATTGTGGAACAGACCATCAACTGTTCATGTTGTTGTTGTTGTTATGTGCCGTTGAGTCGGACCTGACTCATAGTGACCCATCCTTGGGTTTCTGAGGTGCTATCGCTATGAAACTAGATTTCCCAACCTTCCTTTCTAGGAGTGGCTGATGGGTTTGAACCGCCAGCCTTCTGGTTAGCAGTCAAGTGCCTTAGGCACTACCCTACCAGAGCTCCTGAGGCACATTCAAATTGAAGTTGAAGACAATCAAAACAAGTCCACAAGAGCCAAAATATGACCTTGAATATATCCCTACTGAATTTACAGACCATTTAAAGAACATATTTGATGCACTGAATACCAATGACTGAAAACCAGAGGAATTGTGGGAAAACATCAAGAATATCATCGATGAAGGAAATTTTTTGTTTGTTTTATGTGCAGTAGAGTCAGACCTGACTGATAGCAACCCCTCCTTGGGCTTCCAAGCTGGTATTACTATGGAAGTAGATTGCCCAACATTCCTTCCAAGAAGTGCTGGTGGATTTGAACCTCTAGCCTTCTGGTTAGCAGTCAAGTGTCTTAGGCACTATGTTATGAGTCTCCTAATATGAAGAAGGGAGCTCTGGTAGCATAGTGGCTAAGACACTTGCCTGCTAACCAGACGGCTGGTGGTTCAAACCCACCAGCCACTCTTCGGAAGGAAGGTTGGGCAATCCTACTTCTGTAGTGATACTGCCTCGGAAACCCAAGGAGGGGTCACTATGAGTCGGGGCCGACTCGACGGCACATAACAAATATGAAGAAAGTAAGAGGTTATTATTAAAAGGAAAAAAAAGGAAAGAAAAGACCAAAAATGGATGTCAGAAGAGACTCTGAAGCTTCCCCTTGAGCAGAGAGTAGCCAAAACAAACGGAAGAAATGACAAGATAAAAGAGCTGAACAGAAGATCTCAACGAGCAGCTCAAGCAGATAAAGCCAATTACTATAATGAAATGTGCAAATACCTGGAGTTAGAAAAACAAAAGGGATGAACACACTTGGTGTTTCTCAAGTGGAAAGAACTGAGGAAAGCCTTGAGTTGCAATATTGAAAGATTCTATGAGCAAAATATTGAATGATGCAGGAAGTATCAAAAGAAGATGAAAGGAATACACAGAGTCACTGTACCAAAAAGAATTGGTCAATATTTATCCACTTCAGGAGGTGGAATATGATCAAGAGCCAATGTTATTGAAGGAAGAAGTTGAAGCTGCACTGACGAAACTGGCAAAGAACAAGGTTTCAGGAATTGATGGAATACCCATTGAGAAGTTTCAATAAATGCATGTCGTGCTGGAGGTATGCATTCAGTTATGCCAATAGATTTGAAAGGCAGCTACCTGGCCAACTGACTGAAAGAGATTCGTATTTGTACCCATTCTGAAGAAAGGTGATCTCACAGAGTGTGGAATTTATCTAACAATAACATTAATATCACATACAAATAAAATCTTACTGAAGATACTTCAAAAATGGTTACAGCAGTATATTGACAGAGAGCATCCAGAAATGCAAGCTGCATTCAGCAGAGGATGTGGAACGAGGGATGTCATTGCTGAAGTCACATGGATCTTAGCTGAAAGCAAAAAATACCAGAAAGTTGTTTACTTATGTTTTATTGACTATGCAAAAGCATTTGATTGTGTGGATCATAACAAATTATGGATAACATTGAGAATAATGGGAATTCCAGAATACTTGATTGTACTCATTAGAAACACGTAGATCAGGAGGCTGTCATTCAAGCAAAACAAGGGGATACTGCATGCTTCAAAATCAAGAAAGGAGTGTGTCAAGGTTGTATCCTTTCACCATAATTATTCAACTTGCATGCTTAGCAAATAATCTAAGAAGCTGGATTATATAAAGAAGAACATGGCATCAGGATTGGCAGAAAACTTGTTACCAACCTATGACATGCAGATGACACAACTTTGCTTGCTGAAGTGAAGATGACTTAAAGCACTTCCTGATGAAGATTAAAGACTACAGTCTGCAGAATGGATTACACCTCAATATAAAGAAAATAAAAATCCTCACAACTGGTCCAATAAACAGCTTCATGGTGTTTGGAGAAAAGATTCAAGTTGTCAAGGATTTCATATTACTTGGTTCTACAATCAACACCAATGGAAGCAGCAGTCAAGACGTCAGATGATTGGGCAAATCTGCTGCAAAAGATCTCTTTCAAGTGATGAAAAGGAAAGATGTCTCCTTGAAGACTAAGGTGTGCCTAACCCAAGCCATGATATTTTCAATCACTTCTTATGCATGTGCGAGCTGGACAATGAATAAGGAAGACCCAAGAAGAGTTGATGATTTTGAGTTGTGGTATTGGAGAAGAATGCTAAGGGTACCATGATCTGCTAAAATGACTAACAAATCTGTCTTGGAAGAAGTGCAGCTGGAATGCTCCTTGGAAGCAAGAATGGCCAGACTTCATGTCACTTACTTTGGTCATGTTGTCAGAAGGAACCATTTCCTAGAGAAGGATATCATGCTTTGTAAAGTGTAGGGTCAATGAAGAAGGGGAAGGCCCCCAACAAGATGAACAGACACAGTGGCTGCAACGACGGGCTCAGGTATATCAAGGGTCATGAGGCTGGCACAAAACTGGGCAGTGTTTCATTCTGTTATGCATAGGGTTGCTATGAGTTGGAGACAACTCCACAGCACCTAACAATAACAACAACAATCTTTCAACAAGAACAATTATCTTTGAAGTTTATATGCACCACAAATGCTTCTATCCAACTTATGAACTATTTTATCTTTTTTACGCAATCTTTTTTTGTGAAGATAGTTTTGCAATATTGAATTTACATTTGCCAGTTTTTCATTGATTGTGAGTCTTGTGATATACCTCAACCTGAAGTGTATATAAATGTATATATACACATATATATACATATTTTTTTCTTTGTATCTTTTTTCATTACCATTGTCTTTTCCCTCCCTTCTCATTGTAATATCCAACGTCAAAACTGCATCTAGAATTTATTATTTTTCATATTTCTGTTAGTTTTTCTGGTACCTCTGTCATCAATGAACTTTAAAGACATACATGGGAGTAACAATAATATTTAAGCACATTAAAATTTCTTGATGTCTGTAGGTAGAAAACAGCTTTATTCTGGCTGGCAGAAAAAGAGGTTGAAGTTGTTGATCTTGCTTCCAACAAAATAAAAAAAGGTGCACAAAATTTAGGATAGTGAATCGCTTAGTGTTGGGATTTAGTATTGCAACTTGACAGCTGTGCAGGCAGTTGAGAAATGATTCCTAAGTTCTATTGACAAGTGGCTCCTCAAATAGCAAGAAGTCTTGGACAGTAAGAGGTGTATAAGGAAATTGGTAATATTTAGAACTAGAAAAATAGAAGACTTAGAGGTAGTGGGGCATGATAGTTATCTTAAAGTAATTGAAGTGCTCTCATGTGGAAGAAGGATAAGACTTTTTTCTATGTATCCTTCCTTAGAGACTAGACAATGCATCACTGCACAGAATTGGTATTAAGGTAGCTTCCAAGAAGCATAAGAAAAAAGATGCAAGGTTTAAAACCTGAAAGGAAATGAGTGATTTCAAAAACATCACTCGAAATATTAAATCTAAGACAAGATGATTGTGTTTTCTGGAAGACTTTAAACTTTGGATAAAGCATTGTATTGTGTCTTTTCCATCAAGTATTACAGATAAATGAATGAATTATAACTTGTAACAATTAAATGTAGCCTGGGGAAGTTAAAAAACTCCATATTTCAAGTATGAAAGTGACTATGAGGTACAGTAGAAAATTTCTCTCTGGATTGTAGGATGCTTCACTCAATATATTATTTTATTTATTTATTTTTTTGATCAAACTCTACTTCTGTGATGCCCATTGAATCACTGAAAAAAAATACTTATAATTTAGGTGTAAATAAGATGAAATCTAGAGAAAAAAAAATGCACATAATAAACCATTATTACCTATTATAAAACCATGATACCTGTACTAGGTTGAGCTCAAATTTTGTTTTATATTGATAGCATTACTATTCTTAAGGAATGACTAGGGAGTAGCATGAGCCACTTCATAGTGGACCTACTCCTATTCTATTGAATAAGCTTCTTGTTGAATATAGATTCCCTCTAGCATAGTATTTAATAAGAACTGGGAGTTTAAAGCTTTAAACCTTCCAAAAAACCAAAAACCAAACTCACTGCCATTGAGTCAAATCTGACTCATAGCGACCCTCCTTGGGTTTCTGAGGCAGTATTACTAAGGAAGTAGATTGCCCAATCTACGTAGTGTTAAATTGGCTAAATTAATATAATGCTTCCTGGTGCTTTAAAGATGCCAATTCAGAGTGGTTATACCTTTTATTCCCCAATGAATAAAATTTTCATATTCCACTTTCATAGAGGTAAATTTAAATAGAAAGCAAAAGCAGAAATTAGAAAAAATCCAATTTGATTTCTCACCAGAAAAAGGCCTGTCATTTTCTCACCTTGTTCTTTGACATTGTGGCCCTGTGCTCACCTAGACCATCGCAGACAAACAGAACATTTTACTATGATGCAAATATTCTATAACTGTGCATATACATAGTGTAACCTGCCAATAAGCCCTTGAAGTATGGTTAGGATTACTGAGGAATTGAATTTGAATAATATTTCATTTTTTTAATTTAAATTCAAATATGAGTAGTCATTTGTGCTAGTGGCTACCATATTCAGCAGCACAGGCCTAAAAAAGATTTTCCATGGGTCTTTTCACATATAGACCCTCATTCTTAAAGGTTCTATAACCAGAATCTCAGATTTTCTGCTTAGGCTTTTGAATACTCCAAAATCAACTGCTATTTGCAGGGAGAGAAGAGAAGTAAAATTGGCTAGTTCCCATCATCTTCTGTATTTCAATGAGAAATTCAATAACTGAGTCTTATAATGATAGTGTATCCTGTCTCATATTTATGTATTTGAATATATATACAATGTATAAAAATATGGTACATTATATTTTTAACTTTATAGTTTAAATGTTCTTTATCCTGTTTGATTACACAGAAGTGCTTGAGGTAGGCAGGGTGAGGTTATCAACTTTATAACAATTGAAAAAATTAATTCAAACAGATCAAGTTTCTTGCTTGAAATCATATAGCAAGTGGCAGAGAGAGACTTATTTTTACTCATTTATTTATTCAATCTTTGTCATACATGCTGTCTAGACCCTCTGTTTATACTATGGAGTGACAATTTCCTAACTAGGGAACTAGACATGTTCATTTTGGGAATTCAGCTATGTCCACTTGATACTTGGTGCCAAAGGGGCATCTTCTGACTTCTTCTAATTACACAAGAAGAAGACAGAATCACCATCAGCAGCCCAAGGCCTGGAGGACAGACATGCTGCCACTACCCAGCCCTCTTCTAACCTTGACACCAAATGTCCCAACTGTGGCACCCACCACCTATCTGCTAGGTTCAATAATTCACTGCAATGGCCATACAGAACTCACAGATTATGGAGTTTTGGGGGGAAGCAACAGGTTACAATTCAAGTTCAGGAAAGTGCTCAGTCTTTCTCAGCCGGCCATCTCTCTCAGCCAGCAGTCTCTCTCAGTAACACAGCTCTCTCTCTCTCTCAGCACTGCATCTCTCTTGTGTCTCTGTCTCAGCAGCTCATCTCTCTCATTTCTCTCTCTCTCTCTCTCTCTCTCTCTCTCAGTAAGTGCATTCCTCTCAGCCGTGTGTTCCTCTCAGCAGCATGTCTCTCTCAGCAGCACTTCTCTCTCTGCCAGGAGTCAGAGAAAGATTCCTTTTGAGCCTGGCAGAGTGGCCAAAACCAATCAATCCCAACATCAGAGTTCTACACACCTGAGAGAGAGTGAAATTCCCAGATTACTTTGTGCTGCTTCAACAGAAATATCCCAGGTGGATAACTTTAACAATCAGGTACTCAGTTGCTCATGGTAAAGTGGCAGTTACAAAGACTATGGCTAGAAAAGCCATACCATGCAATTTACTCCACCACACTTGGGTATTTCTAAAGTAATTCTTGGTATGATATCTAAACATCTCATCACATTAGTCTTATTACTCTATTAGAAACACATGAAAAAAGTATCATCTTCTTTTCTGAAGGAAATAATTAATGTTTTTTTTATGGCTTACATACTGTGAGATGTAGATATGTTTGAAAATTGCTATCATTTGGTTAAGTGACAAGGGCATAGCATACACAGTGGTTGATTCCTTAGTAGTCATGAAGATTCTAAATTTAGTCACCTTGAATTTTTTACTATTTTAACAGAATGTTTGAAACATAGTATGAGTTTAATAAATATATTAAATAAATAAGTTTTTTAC
>NW_006922405.1:155443-171598 GCF_000298275.1 Orycteropus afer afer
TCCAACATGCATTAAAGTCTGTTGTTGCTGTTGTTAGGTGCCATCAAGTCATCTCCAACTCATACTGATGCTACGTACAACAGAACAAAAAACTGCCCAGTCCTGTGTCAGCCTCACAATCCTTACTATACCTGAGGCCATCAGTGCAGCCACTTGTCAATGCATCTTGTTGAGGCCTTTTCCCTTTTTTGTTGACCCTTCACTTTATCAAGCATGATATCTTTCTCCAAGGAATGGTCCCTTCTGATGATATGACCAAAGTAGGTAAGAAGAAGTCTGGCCTTTCTCACTTCCAAGAAGTTTCCTGGCTGCTGTTCCTCCAGGACAGATTTATTAGTTCTTTTGACTGTCCATGGTACTTTCAGCATTCTTCACCAACACCACAACTCAAAAGCATCAACTCTTTGGTCTTCCTTATTAACTGTCCAGCTCTCACATGGATATTAAGCAATTGAAATTACCATGGCTTGGGACAGGTGCACTTTAGTTTTCAAAGATATATCTTTGCTCTTCATAACTTTAAAGAGGTCTTTTGCAGCAGATTTTCCCAGTGCAGTATGTTTTCTGATCTGTGTCCAGTGGTATTTATTGTGGAACCAAGTAATATGAAATCTTTGACAACTTCAATCTTTTTTTCCATTTATCATGATGGTGTTTTTGGTCCAGTTGTGAGGATTTTAATTTTCTTTATGTTGAAGTGTAATCTATATTGCAGACTGTAGTCTTTAATCTTCATCAATAAGTGCTTCAAGTCATCCTCACTTTTAGCAAGCAAGGTTGTATCATCTTCATATTGCAGGTTGCTAATAAGTCTTCCTTCAATCCTAGTGCATGTTCTTGTTCTTCCAGTCTAGCTTCTCATAGTATTTGCTCAGCATACAGATTGAATATGTAAGGTAAAAGATACAATCATAATGCACTGTTTTCCTGATTTTAAACCATGTTTTATCCCCTTCTTCTGTTCGAATGACAATCTCCTGGTCTGTATACAGGTTTCTCTTGAGAGTATATATATATATATATATATAATCTCACTGTCATCGAGTTGGATCTAACTCAGATCTAACTCACAACAATGACCTCTCTTTGGGTTTCCAAGGTGGTATTACTAAGGCACAGCAGAATCCAGGTAAGGGGTGGGAGGCAAGGCTAGGCCCCAGCACCCTAGAGCCAGGAAAGGGAGGGAGTGAAGCTGAGCAGAGTGGAGTACCTGGGGACCACAGGAGTGGCAGGATCCAGGTCAGGAATGGGAGGCAGGCAGGCCCCAGCCCCCTACAGCGTGGAAAAGGAGGGAGTGACTGGGGTCACAGGTTCCAGGTAGGAATCAGGTAAGGGGAGGGCACAGAGTTTTCCAACAGCTAAGGGAGACAAATGTGTCTGTCAGTTTGTCATCCTGTGGGGCTTGTACATTGCTGTGAGGCTTGAGGCTGTGGCACTGGTGTTACAAATGCCAGCAGAGTTGCACATGGTGCACAGGATTCAAATTATTAATGAATGTTTGCAGCTGTTTCTTCCCATTTTGAGTCATGTTCCATTAGCTAACAAAGGTCTTGAAAGCTTTACTCCATCCAACTCATTAAGGTCAACTGTACTTTGAAGAGGCAGCTCTTTCCCAGTCATATTTTGAGTGCCTTCTGACCTGAAGGGTTCATCTTCTGGCACTGTATCACACAATGTTTCAGGGGTATTCGTAAAGACTTCTGGAAGTTTTTCACAGTGTTTCACTGCTATTCATAAGAATATCATGGGCTAATTCTTTAAGAAGTGGATAGCCCCTTCTTTCTTCCCAGTCAGTCTTCATCTGGAAGCTCCTCTGAAACCTGTCCACCATTGGTGAGCAAAACCATCTTTCTTATGTTGAATGAATTCTCCCTAATAGAGAGAATAAAATGCCATTGAGTTGCTGCTGTATGTGCACATTTACCATGAACAAATTCAGGATTTTCCTATCAGTGATTTCATATAAAAAATAAAGCAAATTATCTACCAGTATGTATAGCAGACCAACTACTCGTTCATACTGCATGTCATTGCCATTGATTTCATGTGATTATAAAAAGAGGCATTTGATAAAGTCATCCCTTGATAAAGGAATTTTGAAATATGCTCTTCTGCTTAATCTCTGAGCATAATATGCCATTGTTATTCATTCCAAAGAAATGTAAATTTGAATGCTCTCTCTCTCTCTGGCTTTTGTCTGTTCTGTGCCTTTAGTAATTAAATTAACTAACTTTACTGGAAAGTTTTATTGTGTACTTTTTTTTAACTGAAGCACATTTGATTTATGAGAGCAGTCACAATGTTTTTCTGTTTTGTTTTTCTACTATACTTTAAAATTATCATGGGTTTCACATAGATTTTGATTTTCATAAAAAGGCCTTTACTGTGGGCCAAAGGGAATACAAAGACAATCCAAAATAGCCCAGCTTCAATAATCTTTATCTTTTTCTTCTCCTGTTCCAAATTCTCATACCACTGACTTTACTTATCTCCTCAGATACATATCTATGTTTTGTATTTGTACTCACCTTTCTGTTTACTATTTATATTTATGATATCTTTTCAAGTTGACATTATATCAGAATTATCATTATTGCTTTTGCATTTTAAAGGACCATTCTTAAGAGATTTATCCATTTATGTGTTCTGTGAATATTGTAAGATAGAAAAGGAACAAGAAAAATAATACAGTTTAAAAATCTAAATTAAAAACTCACACAAAAATAAAAATATGTGCACCAAAATAAACTCCACCTTATAATCTATAAGATTACCAGAAGATAAACTAATCTGTGAAGATCCAGAAATGTATAAACATCTTTTAAAAATATTAAATATCTTGTGAAAATAAGATTAATTTTTATTTCAAATTTGAAGAATGAATATAAAAATAAATCTCCTCTGATGTTGTTCAATGGCCAAAGATTATAAACTTCTAGGATCATCATAGTCCAATATCCTCTTTGCAATATTTGAGAAAGGATATCCTTTTCATTTTCAGTTTTCTCATTAAATATAGTCACTTATATCAAGCCTATGAAATACTGTAAAACATCTTCAGTAATCTACAGTAGCTTGAAAATCCCTCAACCACTCCTCTTGGTGCTGGCAAATCTCAGTGGTAGGCTCTTTGCTCCAGCCACTTCAAATATCTTTCTGTATATATTTGCTAAATATAAATGTGTAGCAGTCAAAAATATTTTACTCATGGATAATTTTCTAAAAATTCAATAAGTTCACATAAAATATTTGCTATTGGGGTCCAAAATGATAGTTAGAATGTATAGCATCCTGCAAACTTTCTATTATATCTTCTGCCTCATTAATCAAATGTCATCTAAATTACATCATTTCCATTAGGCTCTAACACAGTAGCAACATCTACCCTAGGTAAAAACACATACATTGAAGTGGAGGGCACAAGGACAGTCATTCATATATTTGAATTAAGTGTTACCACTGAGGTTCTTGGGAGCTCTGGTAGCATAATGCCTAAGGCACTTGACTGCTAACCAGAAGGCTGGCGGTTCAAACCCACCAGCTATTCCTCAGAAGGAAGATGGGACAATCTACTTCCGTAGTGATACTGCCTCAGAAACCCAAGAGGGGCTGCTATGAGTTGGTCGGACTGGATGGCACATAACAACAACAACATTGAGGTTCTTGATTCATTTACAGCTTTACAGGGCAATTGCCTCTTTATTGCAGTGGTCCACCAAATATTCAGGCAATTCATGTTAGAAAGCCAATCCAATAACAGAAAAGCATTTCCTTGTATTTGCCAGCTTCCCTAATTTCTTTTTTTAAACACTCAGGGAACTACTTTCCCATTAAAGCAGGATTTCGAACTAAAAAAGAAGCAAAAAGCAAACCTGGAAAAAAAAAAAAAAAGAATTTTTGCAGGAACGAAACTGAAAAACTGAGCTTGGAACTGCTTATTTATTTATTTATTTATTTATTTATTTATTTATTTCAGTTCAGCAATAATTTTTAAGTCGTAATCAAGACCATTGGACCGTTTATGTTTGATTTGCATCGGGCACTCAGGTATGATGAATACTTCTCTTACACAACACAGTTCATTGCTTTGGCAAGTAATGTTGCACAGCCATAGCTATGGGTGGGTCTTGACTGCTATTACCTGAAATGATTCACAGGCCAGTCAGAGTTCACCTTTTGCTCTGAGCCTGACCTCTCTCAAAGTAACACCTTTGCCTACTGAATATGTGAGAACACTCATAGCTAGAAATTTGAGCTTGTTAAAGTACATCGAGTTCTGAATTTTCATGTGAACAGAAATTTCTCAAGTGAGTGTTAACATTTTAAATGTGGATATTCACATTTTTAAGTGTGATGTTTAAATTCAAGAAATAGGAAATAGCATATAGTTTTTTGATGAATCTGTTCTTATATTCAATCTTGATTTAAGTGTACTATCACACATTGCTTGTACTTACATGTTTAAATTTGATATTTACCTCACAAATTGAAATGTTAACAAATATCAGCAATTAGCTAAGGAAAATTAAAGTTTCAATTATTATATGCTTTTATTTCACTGAAAACCACTTGATGGCATTACTATGAAGTGAGATTTTTCATCAAAAGTTTCTAGATAAAAGAGAGTCTGAGTAGAAGAGGTTGACAACTCCTGTGAATGTAAAAACAATGTTATTCCAGTTTTTCTAATACAGTGATGATTCATGGCTAGAAGCATCTTAACACATACTGGCTCTAATTCATTTCTACAAATGTACATATGCATTCTACTTTCTTTAGGTTGTCAATGTGTAAGATTTGTTTTCACTATAATGTACACCTACTGCCAGGAGCTCTGGTGGCATAAGCCTAAGGCATTTGGCTGCTAACCACAAGGCTGGTGGTTCAAACCCACCAGCCACTCCTCAGAAGGAAGATTGGACAGTCTATTTCTGTAGTTGTACCACCTTGGAAACCCAAGGAGGGTTCGCTATGAGTGAGATCCAATTTGATGGCAGTGAGCTTGGTTTCTTTTTGGCTATACCTGCTGCCTTCTGGTTGATCCTGACTCACAGTGACCCTATAGACAGAGTATAACTGCCTCATGGGATTTCTGAGGCTGTAAAACTCTACAAATCCAGACTTCTACATCTTTCCCCTGTGAAGGAGTGGGGAGTTTGAACCACTGATACTTAGATTAGCAGCCAAGTGTTTTATCCACTGCTCCAGCTAGGCTCCTTGTAATGTACCTATTGCCACCGAGTTGATTCCAACTCATAGAAACCCTCACTGGGATTCCAAGTCTATAAATCTTTACAGAAGTAGATTGCCTCACCTTCCTCCCACAGAAGAGCTAGTGGGTTTGAACCTCTGACCTTCTGCTAGTAGCCAAATGCCTTACCCACTATGCTGCCAGATTTCTTTCTCTTGTAATACAGTGTCTATAAAATATGCCCTAATATTACTGATTACCTAATGTGATGTTACTTCTTATTCCTTGAATTCTAGTATGGAATGAACCAGAGAAAATCCATATTGAGAATTTTTCAAGTATGTAAAGAAAAGAAAAGCACATGTAAAATTTGTTTCTTTTATATAATGTTGTTGGAATTCTTCAGCTTAGAACTGGGGTGAATATTAAAGTATTAAATATTTTATTGCACTTTGCCTTTATGTATTGATGTATTAGTTATGATAGCACACATTGTATTTCTAGTATTTCATGAATAAATTATTATCAATTTTACATGACTATGAAGTGTTAGTAATGAAATATCAGCAACATCAAAATTAAGTTTGCTCTTCATGTGTTTTATAGTATTAAGTTGAGAATATTCTACTAAAGTATTTAGAAGCTTCAATTTAATATCTACATGGTATTTTTAGGGAGCTCTGGTGGTGTAGTGCCTACGGTATTTGACTGCTAACCAGAAGGCTGGCAATTCAAACCCACCAGCCACTTGTTGGAAGGAAGACTGGACAATCTACTTCCGTAGAGATACTGCTTCAGAAACCTAAGGAGGGGTTTCTATGAGTCAGAATCGATTCGATAGCAGTGAGTTTATTTATTTGTGTTAGGAGGGTTTTTGTCATAATATTATTTTTAAAGTAACTCAGTGCTTAAGTTAACTCTAATATATTTAAGAAACAGAATTTAATTTTAAAATTTTACATTTTACATTGTATTTTTCTTTCTATTAAAATATTTTGAGACTGTGATTAAAATTGAACATCTCTATCACTTTAGATTTAATTCTAATGATGTGTAGCACAAAATAGTTTAATATTTCTACTTTCAAAACTAATTACAAAACCTTAGGTTGAACAAAATTCTAATTCAAATAAAAATGCAATATTATTTGCAATATAGGAAATTTGGCAGCCATATTTCTTCAGATGAAATCGTTCCAGTTTATCCATTTGCAGAGCATAAATTTGAGATCAGATAATAAAAAACAGGTTCAAACCAGTTCAACTGGTTCAATCATGGTCAACGAAGCAAAACTGAAACAGAACCTAATTTTTAAAATCGTAGCGAACCTTAACAATAACTATAGAGGAAACAATTATGGTTCAAGGCCCTGATTAAAAGCACTTTCATGATTCTGCTTCTGGTCTTTCACATGATGTGCATTCTCTTCAAGATATACTTTTAAAATTTTCTATTTTTTGGACTTGTGGACTACCTCTCTATATCAGGTGATTTTATGAAAAGCTCTTGTGGTCACCGCAGCTGCCCAGTTTGCCATCAACTAGCTGTGATGTGGCAATATTCAGAGGAGCAGTATGAAATATTCTCTTAAAAAAGAAATTCACATTTTGATAGTGGCAAGCATATATGAGAATTATCAAATTGGAAATAGCTATGACTACTCCAGGGATTCTTTATCTTAAAAATGCAGGTAAAATGGCCGTGAAGGATTTGCATTTGCTTTGCAAATATATGTTGTAAATGCCCTTTGATTAGTAGTATGTTTTTAAGTGAAAATTAGTAGTTTCTAGGACTAATTTTTTTAAGTCAGACTTTCAGTTGGTGTCCTTAATATATGTTTGTATTTACAGAGAGAGAGAAAAAAAAGGGTAATGGATATATGGTTACGTGTAGTGTCCATCTTTGACACATTTGAGCTCTGAAAGATTGTGCAAAATTCCTGATAATAGTGGCTATGAGCCCACTCTAGATTAAGTCTAGTTACTGTTGTTGTTAATTGCCATCCAGGTGGCCTGACACATAGAGATCTTAAGAGATTGAATTGTTGTCCTGTCCTGTGGTATGTAATGATAAAGCAGAAACCACACAATACTAATACCACACAGTTTTGACTTCTTTATCTAAAGAAATCATTTTTAAAGAAAATGAGTAATGTTCTAGTTTTCATTTGATTGTCCATCTGTTCATCGCTAAATCAAAAAACACCAAATCTTTTGCCATCGAGTGAATTCCAACTCATTTGTTGTTATTGTTGTTGTTATGTGCTGTCAAGTTGGACCCGACTCATAGTGACCTCTCCTTGGGTTTCTGAGGCAGTATCACTATGGAAGTAGATTGCCCAATATTCCTTCTGAGGAGTGGCTGGTGGATTTGAACCACCAGCCTTCTGGTTAGCAGTCAAGTTCCTTAGGCACCATGCTACCTGAGCTCCTATGCCAACTCATGTTGTTGTTGTTGTTGTTATATGCCGTCGAGTCGGCCCCGACTCATAGTGACCCTATAAACCAAAAACCAAACTCACTGTCTCAAGTCGAATCTGACCCTATAGGACAGAATAAAACTACCTCATATGGTTTCCAAGATAGAAAGTTTTAAAGAAGCAGTGAGCTGCTGGTGGGTTTTAACCACTCCTGATTGCTTAAGCACTGTACCACCAGGTCTTCTTGTTCATTGTGAGTAAAAAGAAATACCATTGGCTTTGTATGTTAATCTTATATCTTGCAAACTTGCTACTCAATATTTGTTCTAGGAGCTATGTATATATTCCTTGTGGTATTTTAACCATCCTGCCATCTAGAAATAAGACTTTTTTTTTTTTTTTTTTTTTCTTTTCAAACTCTGTTGTTGTTGTTGTTATTTGCAGTCGAGTCGGCCCCGACTCATAGCGACCCGTCCTTGGGTTTCCGAGGCAGTATCACTACGGAAGTAGGATTGCCCAACCCTCCTTCCGAGGAGTGGCTGGTGGGTTTAACCACCAGCCTTCTGGTTAGCAGTCAAGTGCCTTAGGCACTATGCTACCAGAGCTCCTTTTCAAACTATATATCTTTTCTTTTCTGTGATTATTGTGTGGCCACAACTCTCACTATATTAAATAGCAGTGGTTAGCGTAGACATCATTGCCTTGTTCCCAATCTTTGGGAGAAGGCATTTCAGTCTTTCCATTAAGCATAAGGTTAGCTGTTGTTGTTGTTGTTATGTGCGGTCGAGTCGGCCCCGACTCATAGCGACCCCTCCTTGGGTTTCCAAGGCAGTATCACTACGGAAGTAGGATTGCCCAACCTTCCTTCCGAGGAGTGGCTGGTGGGTTTGAACCGCCAGCCTTCTGGTTAGCAGTCAAGTGCTTTAGCTACTATGCTACCAGAGCTCCTTAAGGTTAGCTATATGGTTCTTTTTTGTCATGAATGAGAGCTCAGTTTTGCCAAGTATTTTCTCAGCATCAATTGATATAATTATGTTTAATGATTGATTGCATTGATTGATTTTTAATAATGCATTGCTGAGATAAACATCACTTGGCCATAATGTAGAAATCTTTTAATAATTACTGAGTTATAATTTCTAAAAATTTCTTAGGAGTTTTTGCATTTGTAATTATGAAGAATATTAATCTGCAATTTTTTTGTGTGCTTGTTTTTGTTTGTACACTATTTTTGTCTGGTTTTCCTATCAGAGTACTTCTAGTTCCATAGAATTATTTGAGACTTTTTCCTTCCTCTTTTGGAAGAGATTTTTTACAGTTGGTGTTATTTCTTCTTTAAATGTTTGATAGTATTCTCCAGTAAAACCATCTGTATCTGGAGAATTGTTTTTTGAGAGGTTTTAATTATGATTTCATTTCGTTAATAGTTACAGAGTTGTTCAAATTATCTCTTTCATGCTGATGAGTTGTAGCAGTTTGTACTTTTTGAGGAAATTGTTCCGTTTCATTTAAGTTGTCAAATTTATGAGTGTAGGGCTATTTTTTATCCCCTTAATACACTCTTGATGTCAGCAGAATCTTTAGTAATATAAGCATTTTATGTTTGGTATTGCTAATAATTTGAGTTTTCTATCTTATTTTTTATTTTGCTGGTCTTGACAGGAGTTTCTTGCAATTTTATTTATCTTTTCAAAAACAAATTTTTGTTTCATTGTTTTTTTTTGTTTTGTTTTGTTTTCAATCTTGTTAATTTCTAATTTTATCTTTATTCTTTCTTTCTTTTTTTTTTCAATGAATTTCTTTTATTCCTCTTTCTTTTTTAGGCCCTTGAACTGGAAGCTTACTTATATGAAAGTTGTCCTATGTTCTAATGTATGCAGTTAGTGCTACAAATTTCTCTGTTTTAGCACTGATTTTGCTGAATCCCATAATTTTGTATATGTTCTATTTTCATTCTATTCAATTAATTATATTATTTAATTCCCTTTGTGTTACTTAATTTTCAAGTTTTTAGATATTTTTTATCTCAACTTTCTGTTATTGATTTCTAGTTTGAGTCCATTGTGGACAGCATACTCTATATGATTTCAATCCTTTAAATATGCTTTTGTGGCCCTGGAAAGAATGTGTATTCTGCTGTTGTTGAGTGGAGTGTTCTATAAATGCCAACTAGATCTTGGTTGATTGGTGTTGAATTTTAAACCCTTTGCTGATTTTCTTTCTAGTTGTTCTATTACTTATTTGAAAGGAAGATGCTGAAATTTCCAATTATAATTGTGAATATTTCTATTTCTACTTTTAGGTTTATCAATTTTTGTTTCACTTATTTTGCAGCTTTGATTTTTAATGGGCACACATTTAGGATTATGATGTTCTCTTGTGGATTGTCCCGCTTATGATAATGTAACATTCCTCTATAACTCTGGTTAATTTTCTTTGCTACCAATGCTACTTTATCTGTTAAAAATATAGTCACTCCTTTTTTCTCTTTGTTAATGTCTGCAAGGTATATCTTTTTCCATTCTTTGCTTTTGACTTATCTATATTATTATACATGAGGTGTGTTTCTTGAAGATAGCGTATAATTGGGTCATGTTTTTAAATCCACTCTGCCAATCAATGTCTTTAAATTGGTGTATTTAGTCATGTGCTATTAATGTAATCATGTATTTAGACATTAGTCTGCCAATTTTTTCTATTTTTATTTCCTGTTTTTCATTTCTCTGTTTGGTTTTCCTATTTTCATGTTCATTAATTTTACTATTTTCAGAGTTCTGTTTTAATTTATCTATAGTTTTTTAAACCTCTTTTTATAACATTTTTATGGTTATTCTAGATATTGAGTAATATAACTTATCAGTGTCTACTAGTGTCAACATCTTGCCATTTTGAGTGAAATGTAGAAATTTTACTTCCATTTACATTGTTTTGTTGTTGTTGTTGTTTGCTGTCAAGTAGATTCTGACTCTTAGCAACCCCATGCATGCAGTAGAATTGCTCCATATGATGTTCAAGGCTGTGACTTTTCAGGAGATCACCAGGCCTTACTTCTGAGGTCCTCTGGGTAGGTTTGAACCTCAACCTTTCAGTTAGTAGTTAGCGTTTAACCATGTGGTCCTTCCAAAATCTCTTACTTTCTTTTATATTCCTATATTTAAAATATAGTTGTCTTAAGTTTCTTCTACATATGCTAAAAAAAAAACAAACTCACTGCCATCAAGTCAGATCTGACTCATAGTGACCCCTTCTTGAGTTTCTGAGGCAGTATCACTAAGGAAGTAGATTGCCCAGTCTTCCTTCTGAGGAGTGCTTGGTGGGTTAGAACCATCAGCCTTCTGGTTAGCAGTCTGGTTAGTGCCTTAGGCACTACACCACCAGAGCTTCTTCTATATATGCTAAGAACCATTATTATGTTGTTACAATTTTATGATTTTTATAGCAGTGATTTTTGCTTCAATCATCAAATGTAATTAAAAAGTTTGAGAGAAAAAAGTCTGCTTTTATTTTCTCATTTATTTTCACTTTCTGTGTTCTATTTTCCTTCCAAAGGTTCAAAAATTCCTTTTTTTATCATTTCATTTTGGTTTAGAGAATTTTCTCTAGCCATTGTTTTAGGCCATGTCTGTTAGCAACAAATACTCTTGGTTTTGCGTCATCAGAGAATGCTTCAATTTTCCCTGATACTTAGAGATCTTGCTGACCCTTAAGTTACTTGTCATCAAATTTAATGTACATAACACTTATCTGCAATGCTTAAAAAATAAAGAAATGATGATTCAGTGAATTTAGTGATTGGCCAAGGAATCTGCATTTTTTAAAACACAACAGGTAACAGTAATGTAAATATTATAATCAAACTTTTAGAAACAGATTATAATAATATCCTGTTATCACCTAACATGTAGAAGTTCGTTGACAATAACATTCCATTGGGCCAAATATAGTAAATGATTAAAACTGGGTGATTTCTCCTTCTTATCATGTCTATAACCTTTGGCAAGTTATAATATCTTCCTGGTTCTCAGTTTACCCAAGTGCAAAATACAGGTAATAAGGACTCAATCTCTTATCCAATTAAGCTCTGAGAATCTTATTTATTTATTTATTTATTTATTTTGGTGTTGTTAATTTAGCACTCAAACTAATTAGTCACCAAAAATTGATCTGAACTGACAAGAGGCTATTTTGATCTTAATTTATCCCACTTAATGTAAATATTCACACATTTCACTGCAGAAACAGTATTCTGTTTAATTAAGGATTATGGATTACCTTTTCTTTGCGCTGTTACATGAATGTAGCATATTACTTTTCTAAACACTCCTTTTTTCACTAACCAGAATTCTTAAAAAAAAATCTATTAAAAAAATGCTAGTGGTTACACACACACAAACTCGCTGGCGTCGAGTCAGATCCAACTCATAGCAACCCCTCCTTGAGTTTCTGAGGCAGTATCACTAAGATAATAGATTGCCCAACCTTCTTTCCGAGGAGTGGCTGGTGGATTTGAACTGCCAGCCTTCTGGTTAACAATCAAATGCCTTAGGAAGTGGTTAATAAACCTCTTTTATATAACCAAACGCTAACTAATAGTGACTCTATAGGTCAGAGCAGAACTGTCCCATAGGGTTCCCAAGGCTATAAATCTTCATGGGAAGAGACTGACATTTCTTTCTCCCATAGACTGACAGATGGTTCAAACCACCAACCTTTTGTTTAGCAGCCAAACACTTAAACCACTAAGCCACCAGGGCTCTTCTTTTATATATGAAAAATAAAAAAAAAAATAATGCAGTAGGTGCTTTATGGCTTGTAAGCAGAAATCTCTTTAAGTTATATCATAATAGAGTTTTAAGTTTGTGTGCAGTAACTCTAGAACCATAATGGAACCAGTCCAATTTCATGAGTTAATTTAAGCTCAAGTGATCTTAGAGCACAAATTCCATATGCTCCATTTGTGGAAGGTAAGTGTTTTATAGCATCTATGTCCAATTAAACAATGAAAGTAACACTGTGCACCTGGCCTAGGAAAGAAGGCAATTTCAAGAGCAATAATGGAGAAAAACTTCACTATTTCATTGGGATGATATGTGGGAGAAAATCAGGTAAAATACCTAAGTTATATGTATTTTCTACATAATGTTATCATGGTTTTATGTTATGTGTGTGGTTCTATGCAATATTATTATGCCTTCTACTACTTCCTCCATGTTCTACTTCAAATCTAACATAATGTTATGCACAGATTGATGTTCATATACATTGATTAAAAAGAGCACAAGCCTGTGAGATAGATTTTGATTTCAGCTCCTGATCTGTTACTGACTTGGTGCCTGATGCTGACAAATTTATAGATATCTGTAACTCAGGTTGACAATTAAAGGACTGATTATTTTCAATTCTAATGTCCTATGAAGCCAGTGAGCTTAGAGGCCCCCATGAGGCATCTGTCTTCCCAATCAGGCTAAGCTGTGAGCTCCCAGGTTTCAGAGAGGAGAGCATTGTGTGAAGATTTAAGTTTTATGTAGTATTGCACTGATTTTGACCAAATATAGCTAGGGAGTCTCCAAGGATTCAGGAATGTATTAGTAGAAATGGCTCATAAATGCTTCTCCCTGAGCAAGCTTCATCTGGAAAACTTTTCGAATACAAATCTCAGTTCTCCACCCAAATTATGAGTTCCATTAAGCCCAGGAATGGGTCTTCTACAAACCATTTTTCTGGGTGATTGAGATGCAGCCAGTTTTAGTACCTCCAAGTTGTGTAATGTTCCTTCCCCTTCCCTGTAACATTGTCTGATTTTACTTGCTCCTTACCCTCAAGCACATTTGTTGTTGTTAGTTGCCATCAAGTCGATTCTGACTTACGATGAACCCATGTGTACAGCGTATAATTGCTCCATAGAATTTTCAAGATTGTGATCTTTTGGAAGCAGATTGCAGGCCAGTCTTTCTTGTCACTCCTGGGTGGGACTGAAACACTACCTTTTTGCTGGTAGTTGAGCACTTAACCATTTGCACCACCCAGGGACTTCAAACACATAGGTGTCCATAACTTGCTCAGATTTGAAAACAATTTAATAATGATTTTCTCCTATTTTAAAGCAACATTTTAAAATATTTATGTGAGCCAGAGACAGGAGTGGATTACCCAATTAGCAAAGTAAAACAAACAAACAAACAAAAATTCACTGCTGTAGTAGATCCAACTCATAGCAACACCTCCTTGGGTGTCCAAGGCTGTATCTCTACAGAAGTACATTGTCCAGTCTTCCTTGCAAGGAGCGACTGCTAGATTTGAACTGTCAGGCTTCTGGTTAGCAGTCAAATGCCTTAGGCACTACATCAGCAGAGCTCCCAAGCAAGGTAAGTACAGGCTTATTTGAATTTACTTGTGATTCTGTCATGAATAATTCCACATGGATTTCACCACATCTGCCACTCCTCAGAAGGAAGATTGGGCAATCTACTTTGTAGAGACACCATCTCAGAAACCAAAGCAGGAGTTGCTATGAGTCCAATCAATTGGAGAGCAGTGAAGTTTTCTTTTTTTTTTTTTTCTTTCTTTTTTTTTTTTTTTTTGTGATGAGAAATGTGTAACTGTGACAGATCCACGTGTAAGCACAAATAATCTTGTATTTACCATGATTATTGAGTAATCTGGCATGTGTTATATGCAATTACAATCTCTCTTACTGACTGATGGTAGGTTTTAAAGGGAAGGCTAATGCACTTAGAAAAACTCATATTAAAGCCTTTGCCTGCCCCCTTAAACAAAAGCTTACATATAGGGTCAGAAGTTACTGCTTACAGGTATATTATTTCTCTGTAAAAGGTATGGTTTTATCTGAGTCCAAAGGCCTCGCGACACACACACATTTAGAAAGCATATACTATATCTTCATTCTGCTGTAGCTCTTTTCTTTAATAATCAGAGCACTTTTCTTTAGTTAGGAGCTCTGGTGGCACAGTGGCAAGGCATTTGACTGTTAACAAGAAGAGGGGCGGTTCAAACCACCTCTGCGTATGGAAGATGAGGCAATCCACTTCATAAAGATTTACAGTCTTGGAAACCCAATGGGGATATGTCTCAGAACCAACTTGATGGTGGTGTTTTGCTTTTTTTTAAATTGTGATTTGGGTGAAGATTTACAGAGCAAATTCACTTTCCATACAGCAGTTCACATACACTTTGTCTCATGTCATTGACCACAGTTTACCACAATGCAACAGCTCCCCTCCCACTTCCTCCCCATAGTTACCTCTTCCCAGAGTCCATCCCTCCATACACTCCTGCCCCGTGAACTTTCTCCCTGTGCATAAGCAGCCCTTCTTTCTCCCATGATTGTTCTCTCCAAGGAGTGTATCTCCTAGAGGTAAATGTTCAACTCATATGCCTGTATTTTGTTTGGCTGAGAACCATAGGTGTGGGTTCAATTCTAGACCTGAAGGGCAGCTAGGGGCCATAGTCTCAGTGGTTCCACCAGGGTCTATCGGACCAGCAGACCTGGTCCCCACCATTTTTTTTTTTTCTCCAAATGATTTTGAATTTTGTTCTGCCATTCTATCCAGGATCTCCTACATAGATCTCCTTCTAAGTGGATGACAGTGGTAGCCGAGCATCATCTAGGTCTTCTGGTCTCATAGTTGCATAGAATGCAGATCGTATGGTGTACCAGTAACTAGGACTAATTGTTTCCATGAATTTTTGTTTTATTCATTCTTAGTTCTGGACGGGGAGAGACCCATCGTTGTATCTAGATGGCAGCTTGCTAGCTTTTAAGATCCCAGTCACTACTCAACAAAGTAGGAGGTGGAACAATGTTTTCTATAGTATGTTATGCCAGTTGAGCTTGATGTCCCCTGGGACTATGGTCCCAAGCCCACAGGTTCAACTACTCGGTCCCTCTGGGTAGCTGGCTGTGACAAAGCAGTGACCACAAACTTGCCCATTGTTAGCTCTGCTATACCCCTAGGAATTCTGATCATTCACATAAACTTATAGGACCATTGTCTGCCACCCCTATATATGTTCTTGGATACACTCCCCATTTCATAGACATACCTAATCATTTAGCCTGTCGAACCATCTATCCATCAATATACCCATGTTTGCCTTCACTGACAATGCAGTACTGTATTACAAAAGGGTTCATATTTGTTGTCTGTACATCCCACGTACCTCTCTATGTCTTTCTCATCCTCAATGTGGCCATGTTGGTCACTCACATTTGGTACATTACCCTTCTCTTCACACAAGTCAATACTTACCTCTATTTATCTAACAGCCTTCACTCTCCTCCCCTTCCACCCCTGGTAACCAACAAAGAAAATTTCCTTCTATAGATAAACCTTTCCATAACTTTTACAATAACGGACTAATACAATATTGTCCTTTTGTGATTGACTTATTTCACTCAGCATAATGTCCTCCAAGTTCATCCATGCTATGCGGTGTTTTGCAGATTCTACATTATTCTTTAGGGTTGCATAGTATTCTATTGTGTGTATGTACCATAGTTTGGTTATCCATTCCTCAGTTGATG
>NW_006922405.1:180707-190989 GCF_000298275.1 Orycteropus afer afer
ATATATATATATATATATATATATATATATATATATATATATATATATTTGCCTTGAGAACTGCCTTATATCTTCTGATGAAAATGTTTAGGGCTTATATATTTTGTTTCGAGTAAGTACATATATTATTAGTTGATTATCTATTGTTAGGAGATAGGCCCCAACCAAGAGGCAGGCAAAGGAGGCAATGCTGGTGGCGACAAAGTGACAGGATCTAGGTAGGATCCAGGTAAGGGGAGAGCAGAGAGGTTTTGACCAGCTAAGGGACACAAATTTGTCTGTCAGTTTGTTATACTGTGGTGCCTTTCACATAGTTGTGAGGCTTCAGACTGTGCCACTGGTGTTTCAAATGCCAGCAGGGTTGCACAGCATGCACAGGTGTCAACACAACTTACATACTGAGGCAGACTAGGAAGAAGGAAGAAGCCATCCATTTCTCAAAGAATTGGCCAGGGAAACCTTATGAATAGCAGAGAAACATTGTCTGATATATTACTGGACAACTTTATGAATAATCTGGAAACATTTTCCATTACAGTGCAGGAAGATGAGCTCCTTAGGTGGAAGTCACTCAATATATGACTGGGGAAGAGCTGCCTCATCAGAGTAGAGCTAACCTTAATGATATGGATAAAGTAAAGTTTTGGGGACCTCTATTTGCTGACGTGGCATGACTCAAGTTGAGGAAAAACAGTTGCAAACATCCATTAATAACCGGAATATGGAATGTATGAAGAATAAATCTAAGAAAATTCAAAGCTGTCATAATGAAATGGAACACACAAGGATTGATATCCTAGACATTAGTGAATTGACATGGACCAGTTTTGTTCATTTTGAATCAGATGACCACATGATGTACTATGCTGGGAATGATAATTTAAAGAGATATGGTATGGCATTCATCATCACAAAAGATGTTTAAAGATCTGTCCTGAAGTACAATGCTGTCAGTGACAGGACAACATCCATATGCCTACAAGGAAGACCAGTTAATACAACTATTATTGAGATTTAAACACCAACCACCAAACCAAAGATGAGGAAATTGAAGTTTTTACCAACTTCTTCAGTCTGAAATTGACTGAACATGCAATCGAGATTTATTAATTATCACCAGTGACTGGAATGCAAAAGTTGGAAACAAAGAAGAATCACCAGTAGTTGAAAAATTTGGCCTTGATGATAAAATTAACACTGGAGATCACAATATATGGTTTTCCAAGACCAATGACTTGTTCATTGCAGATACCTTTTTTCAACAACACAAACAGCAGCTATACACATGGAGTTTTTCAGATGGAGTACACAAGAATCAGATTAACTATACATGTGACAAGAGTTGATGGAAAAGCTCAATCGCTTCAGCCAAAACAAAGTCAGTTGTGGATCATGGAACAGACCATCAACTGCTCATATGCAAGTTCAACTTGAAGTTGAAGACAATTAAAACAAGTCCACAAGAGCCAAAATATGACCTTGACACTGTCACTCTTGAATTTAAAGACCATCTAAGGAATAGCCTTGATGTATTGAATAACAATGACTGAAAACCAGAGGAATTGAGGGATGACATCAAGAACATCATCCATGAAGAAAGCAAGAAGTCATTAAAAAGATGAGAAGGGAAGAAAAGACAAAAAATGGATGTCAGAAGAGACTCTGAAACTTTCCCTTGAGTGGAGAGTAGCTAAAGTATATGGAAGAAATGACAAGATAAATTAGCTGAACAGAAGAACTCAAAGAGCAGTTTGAGCAGACAAAGCCAATTACTATAATGAAATGTATAAAATCCTGGAGTTAGAAAACCAAAAGGGAAGAACACATTCAGCATTTCTCAAGCTGAAAGAACTGAGGAAAAAAATTAAGCCTCAAGTGGCAATAATGAAAGATTCTATGGGAAAAATATTGAATAATGCAGGCGCATCAAAAGAAAATGGAAGGACTACACAGAGTCACTGTACCAAAAAGAACTGGTAGATCTTCATGCATTTCAGGAAGTGGCATATGATCAAGAACCAATCGTACTGAAAGAAGAAGTCAAAGCTGTGCTGAAGGAATTGGTAAAGAACAAGTCCAGGAACTGACGGAATACCCATTGAGATGTTTCAACAAACAGATGCCCTGCTGGAGACACTCACTGGGTTATGCTAACAGATTTGGAAGACAGCTACCTGAACAACTGACTGGAAGAGATCCATATTTGTATCCATTCAAAGAAAGGTGATCCCACAGAATGTGAAAATTATCAAACAACATCATTAATATCACACACAAGTAAAATATTACTGAAGATAATTCAAAAATGGTTGCAGCAGTATATTGACAGAAAACTTCTAGAGATGCAAGGTGGGTTCAGAAGAGGACATAGAATGAAGGATATCATTGCTGATGTCAGATGGATCTTGATTCAAAGCAAAGAATACCAGAAAGATGTTTAATTGTGTTTTCCTGACTATCCAAAAGCATTCAATTGTGTGGATCATAACAAATTGTGATAATATTGAGAAGAATGGGAATTCCAGAACACTCAATTGTACTCATGAGACACTTGTACATAGACCAAGAGGCTGTTGTTTGAACAGAATAAGGGGACACTGCATGGTTTATAGGAGCTCTGGTAGCATAGTGCCTAAGGTCCTTGACTGCTAACCAGAAGGCTGGTGGTTCAAACCCACCAGCCACTCCTCAGAAGGAAGATTGGGCAATCCTACTTCTGTAGTGATACTGCCTCGGAAACCCAAGGAGGGGTCGCTATGAGTTGGGGCCAACTGGATGGCAAATAACAACAACAAAGCATGGTTTAAAATCAAGAAGAAAGTGTGTCAGGTTTGTATCTTTTCACCATACTTATTCAATATCTATGCTGAGCAAATGATCCGAGAAGCTGGACTATATGAAGAAGAACATGGCATCAGGATTGGAGGAAGAATCATTAACAACCTGTGATACGCTGATGACACAACTTTGCTTGCTGAAAGTGAGGATGACTTGAAGCACTTACTGATGAAGATTGAAGAATACAGTCTTCAGAATGGATTACATCTCAATATAAAGAAAACAAAAATCCTGACATGGACCTACAAGCAGCATCAAAATAAATGGAGAGAAGATTGAAGTTGTCAAAGACTTCACATTACTTAGTTCTGTAATTGACGTCAATGGAAGCAGCAGTCAGGACGTTAGAGGGTGTTATAACACTGGGCAAATTGGCTGCAAATGGCCTCTTTCAAGTGGTGAGGAGCAAAGATGTCTCCTTGAGGACTAAGGTGTGTCTGACAGGCCAGGGTATTTTCAGTAGCTTCATATCCATGTAAGAGATGGACAATGAATAAGGGACACTGAAGAAGAATTGATGCTTTTGAGTTGTGGTACTGGCAAAGAATGCTGAAAGTACCATGGACTACTAAAAGAACTAACAAATCCGTCCTAGAGGAAGTGCAGCCAGAATGCTCCTTGGAAGTGAGAATGCCAGACTTCCTCTCACCTACTTTGGTCATGTTACCAGAAGGGACCATTCCCTGGAGAAAGATGTCATGGTTAGTAAGATGGAGGGTCAAAGAAAGAGGTGCAGGCCCTCAAGGAGATGGATTGACCAGTGGCTGCAGTGATCGGCTGAAGTATAGCAAGGATAGTGGAGCTGGTGCAGGACCGGGCGGTTTTTCGTGCCTCTGTGCATAGGGTTGCTATGAGTCAGAGACGCCTCGAGGGCATCTAACAGCAACAACAATTGTTAGTTCTTTCTGAAGCTACTAGTACTTCTAGTATTGTTGTTGTTGTTGTTATGTGCCTTCAAGGAGACCTGCCTCATAGAGACCCGACTCATAGCGACCCCTCCTTGGAGTTTCCAAGTCGGTATCACTAAGGAAGTAGGTTGTCCAACCTTCCTTCTGAGGAGTGGCTGGTGGGTTTGAACCACCAGGTTTCTGGTTAGGAGTATGTCTTAGGCATTACATTGTTTCTAGTACCTGTAATTTTAAGTTAGAGTTTTCAAAAATTACTGCATGAATTATTTAACTTTTAGGAAGTTTCTGGTTTCTTGAGCCAGGAAAGCCAGAGTTGTTTTAATCCAGGATGCACAAAGTTCTAAGCATCAGCATTTTTTATCTAAGGTCCATTTAGCAGGAACCCAAAGAACTCTCAAACTAAGAAGTAGAACTCTTTAATGGTAGGGTAAAGGAAAAATGACACACCAGAGTGTTATGACCCAGTTCCTGCTCCCTGGAGTTTGAGATGAACTTCATTGTGGAACTACTCACAAATTTTAAAACTAGATATCCATTGAGATGTTGTAGCAATGCAGACAAAAATGCTTTAAGCAGGAAAGTAACAGACTTTTTATTGATAAGGATTGTTAAGAAAGACTTTATGTGTAGATAGTAGATCTTGAGATCAACATCAATGAATATTAGTGACTACCCTACACAAAATCATCTTTGAAATCTTTCTTTTCATTGATAATTATGGAAGATACTTGATTGAAGCAAGTGAGTGTGCGTGGATAGCAAGTGAAAAACATTAAAATTTCCACCTCAATTTTACTCCTCCTTTGCTGAAAAGTCTCTAAGATCGCCCTATAGATAACGTATGGTCCTTCATAACCTAACTTAAAAAGACTTGTCCTAAATAAGTGATCTGCCAAGTGTCTATTAAGGGTAATCCATTAGAATATGGGGAGAAAAATATTACAAATTCTATTCCTATCTAAGAATTTCAATCTTTTATATGTCTTACAACGTACTTAAAATATTATTACTGTATTTACATACTGAGAATTATATATATATATATATATATATATATATATATATACACATACATATATATGTTGTTGTTGTTGTTATGTGCCATCAAGTCAAACCCGACTCATATATATATATATATATATAAATTCTCATCTAAAGTTAAATAATCTATATATTTGAAATACTGATATATGCTAATTTCTCTGTTAAGTGCTATGAGGTTAACAAGCCAACAAACAAACAAAAACTACAATTTCAATGTGATTGGGGATTCCTCATGTAATAAAATATCTTTTCTGTTAGAATATTATTTTAGTACACCCCAGTGAATATGGAATAAAACCTTTTGAGTCATAATCCTGAGTTCTGTTGCTAATTTCCAAGTGTGGTCTTGTGAAGCTTTCATTCCATTATACAAAATATTTCAATGTTCTTGTAAGATTGTTTCTTTTATGAATCTCCATACTGATATTGTCAATGTATTGGTGTGAACTTGTCTGTGGAATTATCAAGTAATTGGATTAGCCAAAAATTTGCTCTTGTCTTTCTTCTTTCTGTTGCCTCATTGAAAACAGTGACTTGCTCATTTAAATCTCTTCAGGAAGAGAAGACCAGAGAGAAATTAGAAACTCAGACACTGATTTGACTCTTGTTATCAGAAAATACACAGGAGCATGAGAAAGGGAACCTAGGAAATAGGGAAAAAGTCCTTAAAAATTAATATGACACCATATCAATGGAGGGTAAATGGTATATTGTTATATATGTTGTTGTTGTTGTTGTTATGTGCTGTGGAGTCAGCCCCAACTCATAGCGATCCCTCCTTGGGTTTCCAAGGCAGTGTCACTACGGAAGTAGGATTGCCCAACCTTCCTTCATAGAAACTATTTATGGGAAACAAGTTTACACCAGCACAGAGAATTTATGTGATAATTAAAAAAAAAAAAAAAAAAGAGAGATTATGTGAATGAAGGGTTGGTAATTTATATTTCTAAAATTTGCATACATAATAGGAAATTGAAAAGAAGGAATTTGATCCTCTATTTTAGGCTAAATGGGATGAAAGAGAATAGTTACAAAAGGCTAAAGCTTAGGGAAACCAGATGATAAGAGAGCTTGAAAATATCAAGCATTAAGTCCCTTGAGTTTACAGAGCCAAATTTCTCATTAGTATCCATTTTCAAATACAAAAAGGTATCATAACAATATAATGAAAGGACACTGGCATTTTGCATCAGTAGTGTCTTCTAAACACAGGTGAACTTAGTAGCTGTACATAGTGTCTCCTTTACATCCTCAAAGGAACTCAGTGGTATAGTGTTTAAAGCATTTGGTTACTAACCAAAAGTTCTACATTTCAAATCCACCAGCATTTCTGAGAGAGAAAGATGAGTCAGTATGTTTACATAAAGATTTTCAGCCTTGAAAATCCTGTGGGACAATGTTATTCTGTCCTGCAGGGTCACTATGGGTGAGAAGCAACTTGATGACAGTGGATGGATAGGTTGTAGTCTACAGATACACTTTAATTTATTAGCTTGTGAACTGATTGTTAACTACATATAAACAGACTATAAAACACCTAAATATAGTATTAAATACTCCTCATATATTTTTGCATTTTTCAGAGTAAAGGTACCTTCAATGTAATGTGATTTTTCATGCTTTGAAAAATTTCCTGAACTATCTTGTAGACCCACACCTTATTTGTCAGTTTGTTACAGCCTTGTGTGTTGCTGTGAGGGTCCTAGCTATGAAACTGGTATTTCCAATATCTGCAGGATCACCCATGGTGGACAGGTTGCAGCAAAGCTTCCAGACTAAGACTGAAAAGAATGAAGGAGCCATCCATGTCTCAAAAAATTGGCCAGTGAAAACCTAAAGAATAGCAGTGAAACACTGTCTAATATATTACTGGAAGACTTTATGAATAGCTCTGAAACACAGTCTGCTATAGTGCCAGAAGATGAGCCCCTGAGGTTAGAAGGCACTCAGGATGTGAATAGAGAATAGTTGCCTCCTGAAAGTAGATTCTAATTAATGATGTTGAAGGAGTACAGCTTTTGGGATCTTCATTTTTTGATGGGGCATGATTCAAAAAGGGAAGAAACAACTGCAAATGTCCATTAATAGTCAGAATGTGAAATGTATGAAGTATGAATCTAGGAAAATTTGAAGTTGTCAAAAATAAAGTGGAACATATGAAGATCAATATCTTAGGCATTAATAAGCTGAAATAGACTAGTTTTGGCCATTTTGAAACAGAAAATCATATGATCAACTATGCCAGGAATGAAAAATTGAAGATGAATAACATTGCATTCATTGTCAAAAAGAATTTTTCAACATCAATCCTGAAGTACAGTGCTGTCAGTGATAATATAATATCCATACACCTACAAGGAAGACAAGATAATACTACTGATATTCAAATTTACACACCAATCATTAAGATGAAGAAAGTCAAGATTTTTTACAACCTTCTGCAGCCTGAAATTGAAAGAACATGCAAACAAGATGTTTTGATGATCACTTGTAATTGTAATGTGAAAGCTGGAAACAAAGAACAATCATCAGTAGTTGGAAAATATTGTCTTGGTGATGGAAATGATACTAGAGATGGCATGATAGAATTTTGCAAGACCAATGACTTATTCATTGCAGATACCATCTTTCAACAGTATAAATGGTGGCTGTACACACGAACTTCACCAGATGTAATACATAAGAATCAGATTGACTACATCTGTGGAAAGAGGCAACAAAGAAGCTCAATATCATCAGTCAAAACAAGACCAGGAGCTGACTGTGGGGCTATATCACTCACTCATATGCAAGTTCAAGTTGAAGCTGAAGAAAATTAAAGTAAGTCCATAAAAGCCCAAATATGACCTGATTACATCTTATCTGAGTTTAGAAATCATTTGAATAATAGATTTGATGCATTGAACACCAATGACCCAAAACCAGATGAGTTATGGAACAACATCAAGAATACCATACATGAAAAAACAAATGGTCATTAAAAAGACAGGAAAGAAGGGCAAGACCAAAGTGGATATCAGAAGAGACTCTGAAACTTGCTCTTGAATGGAGAGTAGTTCATGCAAATGGAAGAAATGATGAGATAAAAGAGCTGAAGGGAAGATTTCAAAAGGCAAGTAAGGCAAAACAAAGTATTACAATGAAATGTGCAAAGACCTGGAATTAGAAAACCAAAAGGGAAGAACACACTAGGCATTTCTCAAGTTCAAAGAATGAAAAAAAAATAAGCCTTGAGTTGCAATATTGAAAGATTCTATGGGTAAAATATTGAAAGATGCAGGAAGCATCTAAAGAAGATAGAAGTAATACACAGAGTCACTGTACAAAAAGGAATTCACCAGTGTTCAACTATTTCAGGATATAGCATATGATGAAGAACCAATGATATTGAAAGAAAAATCCAAGCTGCACTGAAGGAGGTGGTGAAACCAAGGGTCCAGGAGTTGATGGAATACCCACTGAGATGTTTCAAAAAATGGGTGCAGCATTGGAGGTGCTTACTTATTTATGCTAAGAAATTTGCAAGACAGTTACCCGGCCAACTGACTGGAAGAGATCTGTATTTCTGCCCATTCCAAAGAGAGGTGATCCAACGGAATGTAGAAATTATCAAACAATATTATTTATATAATATGCAAGTAAAGTCTTGCTGAAGATAGTTTTAAAATTTTTGTACCAGTATATTGATAGGGAACTTCCAGAAATTCAAGCCAGATTCAGAAGAGGACATGGAACAAGAGATATCATTGCTGACATTTGATGGATCTTAGCTAAAAGCAAAGAATTCCGGGAAGATGTTCACCTGTGTTTTATTTACTCTGCAAAGGCATTTGACTGGGTGGATCATAACAAATTCTAGATAACACTGAAAAGAATGGAAATTCCAGAACACTTTACTGTGCTCAGGAGGAAACTGTACATAGACCAAGAGGCTGTCATTCAAATAGAATAAGGGGATAACTCATGGTTTAGAATCAGGAACGGTGTAAATGAGAGTTGAATCCTTTCACCATAATTATTTGGGCTGAATACTAAGCAAATAATCTGAGAAACTGGATTATATGAAGAATGTGATGTCATTATTAGAGGAAGACTCATTAACATCCTGTAATATGTAGATGACACAGCACTCCTTGTTGAAAATGAAGATGACTTAAAGCACTTACTGATGTAGATCAAAGACTGCAGTCTTGAGTACTGATTACACATCCTCCACATAAAGAAAACAAAAATCTTCACAACTGGAACAATAAGCAGCATCACAATAAATGGAGAAAAGAGTGACATCGTTAGGAATTTCACTTTATTTGGATCCACAATCAACACTCACAGAAGCAGCAGTCAAGAAATCAGACATCTTATTTCGCTGGGCACATATGCTGCAAAAGACCTCTTTACAGTACTAAGAAGCAAAGATATCAATTTGAAGGCTAAGATGTGCCTAACCCAAGCCATGGTACTTTCAGTCCCTCATATGCATATGGAACCTGGGAAATGAGTAAGGAAGACCAAAGAAGAATTGATACTTTTGAGTTGTGGTGTTGGTGAAGAATATTGAAAGTATTATGGATTAACTGGACTAAAACTCTGCCCTGGAAAAGTGCAGCTGGAATGCTCCATGGAAATGAGAATGGCCAAATTTCATCTAACCTACTTTGGTTGTGTTGTCAGAAGGGACCATTCCCCAGAGAAGGATATTATGCTTAGTATAGTGAAAAAGAGGAAGACCTTCAAGAAGATGGATTAACATAGTGGCTGAAATGATGGGCTCATGCTTAGCAAGAATAGTAAGGATGGCAACACGATGGGGCAGTGTTTCATTCTGTTGTACATAGGGTCACTGTGAGTTGGAGTCAACTTGCAGGCACCTAACAACAACAACATCCTGCAGACTTGTTATGCATTGCATGAGTGACAAAGTAAGCAATCATATCCTTTCTTTGGGAAAGGATGATAGACATTTGACAAGAGTCTGTGTTTCAGTTTCTTAGTTTTACAGAAATAGCACAAGTGGGTGACTTTAATGAACAAAAATTTATTTTCTCACAGTTTAGAATGCCAAAAGTCTGAAATAAGGGCAACAGGTCTAGGGGAATGCTTTCTCTCACTTTTGGCTCTGGGGAGAGGTCCTTGTCTCTTCCACATTTGTTCCTTGGTTCCTTAGGGATTTTCATGGGCCATGGCATCTATTTTTCCCATCCATGCTTCCTCAGTTCTGTGCCTAATCTGCTCTTCTTATATCTCAAAAGTAATCTTCTTCTATCTCAAAACTAATCTGGTCTGATTAACATAACAAATAAAGCTCTATTCCCTACGCAGGTATAGGCATTAGTAGTCCAACACTTTTTTTGGGGGAACACTATGCAACCCAGAAGTAGTTCTGCTGGTGTAGTGGTTAAGGCACTTGTTGTTGTTGTTGTTAAGTGCCATCGAGTTGTTTCCGACTCATAGTGACCCCATGCACAGCAGAACAAAACACTGCCCGATCCTGC
>NW_006922405.1:192229-216761 GCF_000298275.1 Orycteropus afer afer
GTTTGTTGAAATATCTCAATCGGTATGCCATCAATTCCCGGAGCCTTGTTCTTCGCCAGTTCTTTCATTGCAGCTTTGACTTCTTCCCTCATTACTATTGGTTCTAGATCATATGCCACTTCTTGAAATGGATGAAGATCGATCTGGTCCCATTGTTGTTGTTAGGTGCTATCAAGTTGCTCTGACTCATAGCGATACTGTGTACAACAGAACGAAACACTGCCTCATCTTGCACCATCATCACAATCCTTGCTATACTTAAGCCCATCATTACAGCCACTGTGACAATCAATCTTTTTGAGGGACTCATCCTGTTTTTGCTGACCCTCCACTTTACTAAGCACAATATCCATCTCCAGAGAGTGGTCCTTTCTGACTGCATGACCAATGTAGGTGAGACAAAATCTGGCCATTCTCACTTCCAAGGATCATCCAGCTGCCCTTCTTCAGGGACAGATTTGTTCATTCTTCTAGAAGTCCATGGTATTTTCAATATATTTCGCCAATGCCATAACTCAAAAGCGTCAACTCTTCTTCAGTGTTCCTTATTCCTTGTCTAGCTTTTATATGCATATGAGGTGGTTGAAAATACCATGGCTTGGGCTAGGCACACTTTAGCCTTCAAGGTGACATCTTTGCTTCTTAATACTTTAAAGAGGTCTTTTGCAGCAGATGTGCCCAGTGAAATAAGATGTCTGATTTCTTGACTGCTGCTTCCATGGGTGTTAATTGTGGATCCAAGTAAAGTGAAATTCCTAACAACTTCAGTCTTTTTCTCCATTTATTGTGATGCTGCTTATTGTTCCAGTTGTGAAGATTTTTGTTTTCTTTTTGTGGAGGAGGAGTAATCAGTACTCAAGCCTGAAGTCTTTGATCTTCATCAGTAAGTGCTTTAAGTCATCTTCATTTTCAGCAAGCAGGGCTGTGTTGTCTGCATATTGCAGGTTGTTAATAAGTCTTTTCCCAATCCTGATGCCATTTTCTTCTTCGTATACTCCAGCTTCTTGGATTATTTGCTCAGCATACAGATTGAATAAGTATGGTGAAAGGATACAACCCTGACACACTCCCTTCCTGATTTTAAACCATGCAATGTTCCCTTGTTCTGTTCGAATGACAGCCTCCTGGTCTATGTACAAGTCCTCATGGGCACAATTAAGTGTTCTGTAATTCTCAATCTTCACAATGTTATCCATAATTTGTTGTGATCCACACAGTCAAATGCTTTTGCATAGTCAATAAAACACAAGTAAACATCTGTACAGTATTCCTTGCTTTTGGCCAAGACCCATCAGACATCAGCAATGATATCCTTTTTCCTATGTCCTCTTCTGAACCCAACTTGCGTTTCAGGAAGTTCCCTATCATTACACTTTTGCAACTGTTTTTGAATTATCTTCAGCAAAATTTTATTTGTGTGTGATATTAATGATATTGTTCTATAATTCCCACATTCTGTTAGATCATGTTTCTTTGGAATGGACACAAATATGTATCTCTTCCAATCTGTTGGCCAGGTAGCTGTATTCCAAATTACTTGGCATAGACAAGTATGTGTGTCCAGCACCACATCCATTTGTTGAAACATCTCATGGGTATTCCGTCAATTCCTGGAGTCTTTTTTTTTTTGCCAATTCCTTCAGTGCATCTTGGTACTTCTTCCTTCAGTACTATTGGTTCTTGATCATATGCCACTTCCTTAAATATTTGAATAACAATTATTTTTGAACAGTGTTTTTGTGTATTCCTTTCATCTTCTTTTTGTGTTTTCCTGCATCATTCAGTATTTTGACCACAGAATTTTTAAATATAGCAACTTGAGGTTTGATTTTTTTCTTCAGTTCTTTTAGATTGAGAAATGTTGAGTGTGTACTTCCCTTTTGGTTTTCTAATTCCAGGTCTTTGCACATTTAATTATAATAATTAATGTTGTCTTGTCAAGCTGCTCTTTGAAATCTTCTCCTCAGCTCTTTTGTCATTTCTTCCATTTGTTTTTGTATGGATTATGTCTCAATATAAAGAAACCAAAAATCCTCACAACTGGACCAATGAGCAGCATGACAATAAATGGAGAGAAGATTGAGGTTGTCAAAGGATTCATGTTGCTTGGTTCTACAATGGATGCCAATGGAAGCAGCAGTCAGGGTATTAGACGATGTGTAGCATTGGGAAGGTCAACTGCAAAGGAACTGTTTCAAGTGCTGAGGAGCAAAGTTGTCTCCTTGGGGAGTAAGGTGCACCTGACACAAGCCATGATATTTCTAATCACCTCATATGCATGTGAGAGCTGGACAATGAATAAGGAAGACCAAAGAAGAGTTGATGCTTTTGAGTTGTGGTGTTGGTGAAGAATGCTGAAAGTACCATGGACTGCTAAAAGAACTAACAGATCTGTCCTGGAGGCAGTGCACCAGAAATGCTCCTTGGAAGCGAGAATGGCCAGCCTTCATCTCACTTATTTTGATCATGTTGTCAGAGGGGACCATTCCCTGGAGAAGGATGTCATGCTTGGTTAGGTGGAGGGTCGATGAAGGAGGAGGAGGCCTTCAATGAGATGGATTGACACAGTGGCTGCAATGATGGGTTCAAGTATAGCAGGGATCGTGAAGTTGGCATGATATCGGGCAGTGTTTCATTCTGCTGTGCATGGGGTCGCTATGAGTTGGAGATGACTCAAAGGCACCTAACAACAACAATTCAAGAGCAAGTTTCAGAGTCTCTTTTGACATCAGTTTTGATGTTTTCTTCCTTTCCTTTCTTCTTAATGACCTTTTCATTTTTTAATGTATGATGTCATTCCACTTTTCATCTTTTCTTCGGTCACTGGTGTTCACTGTGTCAAATCTATTCTTCAGATGGTCTATTAATTCAGGTAGAATATTGCCAGGGTTCCATGATTGCTCTCATGAACTTGTTTTAATTTACTTCATCTTCAACTTGAACCTGCATAGGAGTAATTAATGGTCTGTTCCACAGTCAGCTCCTAGTCTTGTTTTGGCTGAAGACACTGAACTTCTTAATTGCCTCTTTGCAAAAATGCAGTCGATCTGATTCCTTTGTACTCCATCTAGTGAAGTCCACATGTATAGCCACTATTTATGTTGTTGAAAAAAGATATTTGCAATGAATAAGTCATTGGTCTTGCAAAAGTGTATCATGCAATCTTCAGCATCATTTCTATCATCAAAGCCATATTCTTACACTAATAGTGATTCTTCTCTGTTTCCAAATTTTGCATTCCAACCACCAACAATAATCAATACATCTTGATTGCATGTCTGGTCAATTTCAGACTGCAAAAGTTGGTAAAAATCTTTAATTTCTTTGTCTTTGGCTTTAGTGTTTGGTGTAAATTTTAATAATAATAGTATTAAGTGGTCTTGCTTGTAGGCGTATGGATATTATTCTATCACTGACTGCATTGTACTTCAGGATAGATCTTGAAACATTCTTTGTGACAATGAATGTGATTCCATTCCTCTTCAATTTTTCATTCCCAGCATATTTGATTATATGATTGTCTGATTCCAACCAGCCAAAATCAGTCCCTTTCAGCTCACTAATGGGTAGGATATAGATCTTTATGAATTCCATTTAATTTTTGATAACTTCTAATTTCTCTACATTCATACTTCACACATTCCACATTCCAATTTTTAATGGATGTTTGCAGGTGTTTCTTCCCATTTTGAGTTGTGCTTCATCAGCAAATGGAGGTCTCAAAAGCCTTACTCCATGCAAGTCACTAAAGTCAACTCTATTTTGAGGAGGCAGCTCTTTTCCAGTTGTATTTTGAGTACCTTATGGCCTGTGAGGCTCATCTTCTGGCACTGTATCATATAATGTTTCAGGGGTACTCATAAAGTTTTCCAGCAATATATTAGTGTTTCACTGCTATGCTAAGGTTTTCACTGGCCAATTCTTTGAGAAGTGGATGGCCCCTTCTTCTAAGTCTGTCTTGGTATGGAAGTTCTGCTGAAACTTTCCACCATGGGTGACCCTACTAGAAATACTAGTGGCATAGTACCCAGACTCACAGTAACATGCAAGCCACCATAGTAAGACAAACTGACAGAGGAGTGGTGAATGCTTTTTATAACTGCTTGTATTTATTCCTAACTTATTTATTTCCTAGTATTAATCTAATAATTACATAATTCAATTAAATATCATCCAAAGCAATAAAGTGTGAATATGAAAATAAATGGAATGATTTTTTCTATGTAAGTAAATTTGTACTTTTTAAATACATGAAAAGATGACTTGATTTGAAAAAAGAAATACTGATAAGTTAATGTGAATGAGTCAAATGTGAAGACTGGGGAAGGACTTCAATCAGTGCATCTACAGTAAAGAAATAAGTGATTAATGTACCTTTAAATGATTTATGTTTAAGCAGAATATTAGAATTAAATGTTTGTCCTTTCATAAGTTCCTCCTTTCATTGACTTATTCAGTAACCAAATTTAGGTACCAATTTCATCAAATAATGTAGCATTTTTCTATATAGATTTAGTCATTATGACCCATGTTTTAAACTGGAAACCTAAAATTCATCCTGGAGTAATAGCTCTGTTTGTTTAATTTTGTTTTCTGAAACTTGAATAGCAAATTTGTGCATCCAATATTTGAATGATTAGTACATTTCAAAGAAGACATTTGTAAAAGTTATGTACTTATGTATGTATGTATCATTCAAGATGAACCATTACTAAGAAAATATTTGTGATGCATATTTGAGATTTGCCTTCTGAGTTAGTTTTCAAGTCATGGAAAATATATTTCATTAGATTATGGGCATTTTATGTTATTTGGAATATAAGACTCGCATAAGCCTCTCCCCTCCCAATTCTCTAAATCTAAGTATAGATGATTTGAACTGATTTCAAAAAGCTAGATCATTATTAAATGATAAAGAATCTTCCATAGGCTCTGGAGAAAATTCTAAGAGTTCTATCAAAATTAAGTTTGCAATGGAAGCTTCTTACTCCATATGTGAAATTTGTCAAAGAAAATATTTTGCAGATGCAGCATTCATTCTATGCTTGCTTAAAATAAAATGTTTTATATTGTTCTTCATTAAAATGATTTATTTTCTCATTGTTAAACAAAGTCAAATTATATTGTATTTATATATACAATTTTTTTTCCAAATGAGTATGAGTATTGAGATTTTTATTTTAAGATGACTTCAAATTTTTGAGGATATCGATTCTTTATTCTTGTCACCATAATCCTAGTCCATATTGGACTTTTGTTGTACATATGATAGTGATTTCCCTGTATCCACAATGTAGCCAATTCTCTTATCTTTTAGGTGTCAGTTGAACAGCATAATATTGCCTCTGATCACTCGGCCACGTAGTTTTCACACTAACCACATAGAATTAATTTGTCATTAATTGTCTAGAATGGTACCTATTTTACATTTTCAAATAAAATGTAGCCAAACATATGACTGTAATTTACATTTACTTCTTTTATAAAGGTTTGTTGTATAAACAAATTAAGCATAAGTAGAACAACCCTCAGGGAATCCAAATCCTCACTGTTTTACGCACATATGTATTTTTAGGCAACTAATAAGAGGAGCTCTGGTGGCATAGTGCCTAAGGCATTTGACTGCTGACAGGAAGGTTCAAACCCACCAGACACTCCTCAGAAGAAAGATTTGGCAATCTACTTCCACAGTGATACCGCATCGGAAACCCAAGAAAGGGGTCATTATGAGTCAGATCTGAGTCTACGGCAATGAGTTTGGTTTGGGTTTGGTTGTCACAATATCTACAGAGTGTATCCAAATCTAACTGACTATGAGAATTATCTGTTGATTCAGGCTTGGTCTTATATGCAAACAATAAAACACAATTTTGGCATAAGCAGAAATACTGTTTATTGGAAGAATATCAAGTAACTTACGCTATTCATGTGAAGACTGGAGAATCACTCTGAGGCCTAAAAAGGGAGGCTGGGGCTTAGGGCACTTGTTCAAGGTCACCAAAGGAATGATCTACTTATTATTCTACATGTAAGCACTCACTACCACATATGGACTTTTCATTCTATCCTTGTTGCTGGACTTAAAATCTCATCAACATTGTGATCAGTAACTTCTCAATTCTTCTTTAATATTAGTATCATTACTCTTCTAATTTTCATGTTCCAGGCACAAATTTGATTGGTAATGCCTAGGTGATTTATCTGTTTCCAATTATTCTGGCATGGTTTGGGAATATGCAACCATCTTGGAACTTGCTTCCCATCAATATTTATTCAATAGGAGATTTCTTTTAAATAAGATTTATATGCTGAAAATAATGAAAAATATCTACTACAGCTTACAGCTAGATCCTATCTTTTGCTATATTGGCACATCAATCTAGAATTGGAGATCGAACGGCATACTAGGGAATTGTATTGAACTCAAATCTGCCTCTTCCTCTTACAATTTCTAAGCTCTTGAATAAATACATAATTCCCTGTACTAAAGTTTCCTGTGGAAGGCAGTCTACCACAAGTCTCAAGTGTCCCTGTATGTCTTTCTGAATGTGCCAAACTTCAAGGAGTGACTATTCCCAATACTAAGCAGTTTTTTTTTTTTCCCCTAGAATATCACATAGAAAATTAAATAGACTAATATTATGATGATGACAGGATGATTTCTTCACAGGAGAATGATTGCTTATCCCTGCTTACTAAAATGTAGCTGAATATTTAGTTCTGTATTCCTTGGCTTTGTGAGTTATAAAAAGAAAGCTAACATAATAGATTATGGTCAAGGGAACCCTGACAATATTGAAGAGTCAGGGCATGGCACAGAAACTAGCATTGATTCAGAATAGGAGAGTAATTTAAAGGCTGGAAATGATAGAACTGTTAAAGCTAGGATTGTCCTCGTATGAAGTAGGAGGTAAGAGAGGAGAGAATGAAAGGAGGAAGAAGAGAAAGAAGATGCCGCAGAAAGAAATGAAGAAGGACAAGAAGAAAAAGAGGAACTGAAATATATTAACTACAATATTAACTATAATATAATGTAAGCACTTTCAAGTAATAAATTATGCCAGTATCTAGATGTGTGTAATAATTAATTTATGTATTAAAAGATGAATTACAAAGTAAGGAAAATTAGAAACTGACTTCATGACACCTAACAACAACACAGAAAATATTTCTTAAATAAAAGAAGTTACTTTGAGGTAGATATTGAGGGGTAAATAATTCTTTTCCGATTATCTATAGGACACATAGTCTTTCAAACATAATGAAAAAGGTAAGAAAAATAATTTTTTAGAAAGTTTAAAGTTAAACTTTGACAATACTTTAGTGAATTAAAGATAATATGCACTCAGAATTGGATATTTGGAATATCTGCTTTCATTGGGAATGAAGTTTAGAGATACACATTACATCAGAAATTAAAATATATCTATGAGTAAATACAGAAAAAATCTCAATTAAAAACTACATCAAATTAACAAGAGTCTGCAACAACTGTTTGATTAAGTCCTAGATCAAAACCATCAGAGACAAATTATCAAGCTCCTAACAGACAAAGACTATAGCTTATTGTTTAAGAGTTGAATAGTTGACAGTAAAATAATAAAAATTTCTCCTGTAGACTTTCACTAATGACAAATCTCTGAAGAAATAGTTCACTGAACGTTATCTAATTAATGTAAACCATGCTCTAAGAAGTTAAAGTTACATAAGATTCTCATTTCAGAGTCAGAAGTTAAAAGTAATTAATAGTTTTATTTTATGAATTAGAGCTCACAGAAAATACAACTGTTCCCAGACCGTCCCTAGAACTGGCTTCAGGCAGAACCAAGATAAACAATCGCCTCTTCCTGGCATCTGAAGTGTGCTGGAAAAGTGTCTAAGTTTTCCTCATCAAAAGTATCAAAAATATCTGCAGTACATTCCTTTAGATCCATAGATTCTTGATGACTTAAATGGGTTAATGTAAATACCCTAGAAGGCATTAACACATTATTACTTTAAGGTTATTTAAGGTTACAGCAATTAAATTTCCTGTTAGCTAAGTGATAAGATAAGAGCACTAAAGAAATTAGGTTAAGAGCATCTAATTTGACACATAAGAGAGGCAGGTTGTGAAGAGCTGCCCATTGGGAGACTAGGATGTCATAATGTCCTTACCATATTAAGTAATAGAACCAAGAAAAATTAAGAGATGTAAGTGGCATAGTTTAGTAAGGAAGGATGGTGGTTGAAAAAATTAAATCTACTGTAATATTTTCAAAGACCAATCCTTAATAAATGCAAAAGGCTTCAATGGACAATAGAAAGAAGTTTCTAAACTCTGGAAGGAAGAAGTCAAAGTTTCACTGAAGGAACTGGCTAAGAACTAGGCTCCAGGAATTGATGGAATACCCATTGAGATGTTTCAACAAATAGATGTCATGTTAGAGGCACTCATTTGTCTATTCCAAGATATTTGGAAGACAGCCCCCTTGCCAACTGACTGGAAGAGATCCATATTTGTACCCATTCCAAAGAAAGATAATCTGACAAAATATGGAAATTATCAAATAATGTCATTAATATCACATAAAAGTAAAATCTTCCTGAAAATAATTCAAAAACGGTCATAGCAGTGTATTGACAGAGAACTTCCAGAAATGCAAGCTGGATTCAGAAGAGGACATGGAATGGCGGAAAGCAAAGAATACTAGAAAGATGTTTATTTGTATTTTATTGACTATGTAAAAGCATTTGATTATGTGCATCATAACAAATTACGGGTTACATTGAGAAAAATGGGAATTCTATACTCAAGAGGGACCTCTGGTGGCCTAGTGCCTAAAGCATTTGACTACTAACCAGAAGGCTGGTGGTTCAAACCCACCAGCCACTCCTTGGAAGGAAGGTAGTATAATGTACTTCCATAGTGATGTTGTTGTTTTTGTTAGGTGCCATCAAGCCATCTCCAACACATAGAGACCCTATGCACAGCAGAATGAAACACTGCCCAGTCCTGAGCCAGCTCCATGATTCTTGCTATACTTGAGCCCATTGCCATTGCCACCGTGTCAATCCATCTCATTGAGGTCCTTCCCCTCTTTCATGGACCCTCCACCTTACCAAGCATGACATCCATCTCCAGGGAATGGTCCCTTCTGACAACCTGACCAAAGTATGTGAGATGAAATCTGGCCATTCTCACCTCCAAAGAGCATTCTGGCTGAACTTCCTCTAGGACAGACCTATTAGCTATTTTAGCAGTCCACAGTACTTTCAGCATTCTTCACCAACATCACAGTTCAAAAGCATCAATTCTTCTTCAGTCTTCCTTATTCACTGTTCAGCTCTCACATGCATATGAGGTGACTGAAAATACCATAACTTGTGTCAGGCACATCTTAGTCTTCAAGGAGACATCTTTGCTGTTCAGCACTTGAAAGAGGTACTACGCAGCTGATTTGCCCAGTGCTATATGTCGTCTGATGTCCTGACTGCTGCTTCCATTGGCGTCATTGTAGAACCAAGCAATGTGAAGTCTGACAATTTCAGTCTTTTCTCCATTCATTATAATGCTGCTTACAGATCCAGTTGTGAGAATTTTTTTTCCTTGAAATTGAGATGTAATCCATACTGCAGACTGTATTATTCAATCTTCATCAGTGAGTACTTCAAGATATCCTTATTTTCAGCAAGCAAAGTTGTGTAGTCAGTGTATCCCAGGCTGTTAACGATTCTTCCTTCAATTCTGATGCCATGTTCTTTTTAATAGAGTACAGCTTCTCAGATTATTTGCTCAGCATACAGATTGAATAAATATGGGGAAAGGATACATCCCTAACACACTCCCTTCTTGATTTTAAATTATGCAGTGTTCCCTTGTTCTGTTGAAACAACTGCCTCCTGGTCTACAGGTTCCTCATGAGTACAATTAAGTGTTTGGGAATTTGCATTCTTCTCAATGTTATCCACAATTTGTTAAGATCCACACAATCAAACACTTTTACATAGTCAATAAAATACAAGTAAACACCTTTCTGGTATTCTTTGCTTTGAGCCAAGATCCATCTGACATCAGCAATGATATCTCTCATTCCATGTCCTCTTCTGAATCTAGCTTGCGTTTGTGGAAGTTCTCTGCCAATATACTGCTGCAACCATGTTTTAATTATCTTCAGTAAGATTTTACTTGCACACAATATTAATGATATTGTTTGATAATTTCCACATTCTCTGGGATCACCTTTCTTTGGAATGGGTACAAATAGGGATATCTTCCAGTCAGTTGGCCAGGTAGCTCTCTTCCAAATCTTGGCATAACCAAGCAAGTGCCTCCAGTGGGGCATCCATTTGTTGAAACATCTCATTTGTGTATTCCTTCAATTCCTGGAGCCTTGCTCTTTGTCAATTCTTTCAGTGTAGCTTTGACTTCTTCCTTCAATACCCTCTTGGTTTTCTAACTCCAGGTCTTGAACATTTCATTATAGTAATTGGCTTTGTCTGTTCTTTGAAATCTTCTGTTCAGCTCTTTTATTTTGTCATTTCTTCCATTTGGTTTAGCTATGCTTTGCTCAAGGGCAAGTTTCAGAGTCTCTTCTGACATCCATTTTGGTCTTTTCTTTCGTTCTCGTATTTTTAATGACCTCTTGTTTTCTTCATGGATGATGCTCTGGATGTCATCCCACAATTCTTCTGGTTTTCAGTCATTGGTGTTCAATGTGTCAAATCTATCCTTTAGCTGGTTTCTGAATTCAGGAGGGATGTATTCAAGGTCATATTTTGGATCTTGTGGACTTGTTTTAATTGTCTTCAACTTCACGTTAAACTTGCATATGAAAGTTGATGGTCTGTTCCACAATCAGCTCCTGGCCTTGTTTTGGTTGAAGTTATTGGGCTTTTCCATCTCCTCTTGCCACAGATGTAGTCAATCTGATTCCTATATACTCCATCTGGTGAAATCCACATGTGTAGCTGCCATTTGTGTTGTTGAAAAAAGGTATTTGCAATGAATAAGTGGTTTTGCAAAATTCTATCATGTGATCTCTAGTGTTATTTCAGTTACCAAGGTCAAATTTTCCAACTACCAGTGATTCTTCTTTGTTTCCAACTTTTGCATTCCAATCACCAGTGATAAGCAATGCATCTTGATTGCATGTTTGGTCAATTTCAGAGTGCAGAAGTTGATAAAAATCTTCAATTCCCTCATCTTTTGCTTTGGTGGTTGGTGCGTAAATTCGAATAATACTAGTTTCAGTGGGTCGTCCTTGTAGATGTATGGATATTATCCTATCACTGACAGCATTGTACTTCAGGACAGATCTGGAAACATCCTTTGTGATAATGAATGTCATGCCATTCCTCTTCAATTTATCATTCCCAGTGTAGCAGGTCATAGGGTTGTCTGTTTCAAAATGCCCAAAACTGGTCCATTTCAGCTCACTAATGCCTAGGATATCAGTCTTAATGTGTTCCATTTCATTTATGACAACTCCCAATCTTCCTAGATTCATACTGCGTACATTCCATGTTCTGATTATTAATTGACGTTTGCAGCTGTTTCTCCTCAATTTGAGTCATGCCAGGTCAACATATGGAGGTCGTGAAAGACTTACTTTATCCATATCATTAAGGTTGGTTCTACTCTGATGAGGCAGCTCTTTCCTAGTCCTATTTTGAGTGTCTTCTGACCTAAGGGGTTCTTCTTCCTGCACTGTGTTGGACAATGTTTCCAAGCTATTCATCAAGTTGCCCAGTAGTGTATCAGGCAGTTGTTTCTCTGCTACTCATAAGGTTTTTCCTAGACAATTTTTGAGAAGTAGGTGGCCTCTTCCTTCTTAATGTAAACTGCTGGAACATGGAATGTACAAAGTATGAATATAAGAGAGTTGGAAGTTGACAAAAATGAAATGGAAGGCATAAAGATTGATATCCTAGGCATTAGTGAGCTGAAATGGACTGGTTTTGGCCATTTTGAATCATAAAATCATATGATTTACTCTTTTGGGAATGACAAATTGAAGAGGAATGGCATGGCATTCATCTTCACAAAGAATGTTTCAACATATATCCTGAAGTACAATGCTATCAGTGGTAGGATAATAGTCACATGCCTACAAGGAAGACCAGTTAATACTACTATTACTCAAATTTGCTGACCACTAAAACCAAAAACAAGGAAATTGAAGATTTTTACCAAATTTTGCAGTCTGAAATTGACCAAACATGCAACCAAGATGCCTTGATTATTACCAGAGATCAGAATGCAAAAGATAGAAGCAAAAAAGAATTGTTGGTAGTTGCAAAATATGGCCTTGGTGATAGAAATGATGCCAGAGATTGCATGAAAGAATTTTGCAAGACTAATGACTTACTCATTGCAAATGCCTTTTCTCAAGAACATAATGGGTGCTTTACACTTGGAGCTCACCAGATAGAATACACAGGAATCAGATTGACTACATCTGTTGAAAGAGGCTACGGAGAAGCTCAATATATTCAGCCAAAACAAAGCCAATAGCTGACAGTAAAACAGACCATCAATTGCTCATATGCAAGTTCAAGCTGAAGATGAAGAAAATTAAAATACATCTCTGAGAGCAAAAATATGTCCTTGATTATATCCCACCTGAACTAAGAGACCATCTGAATAATAGATTTGATGCATTGAACACTATGACAAAAGATCATACAAATTGTAGGATGACATCAAGAACATCATACATGAAGAATGCAAAAGGCCATTTAAAAGACAGGAAAAGAAGAAAAGACCAAAATGGATGTCAGAAGAGACTCTGAAACTTGTTCTTGAATAGAGAGTAACTAAAGCAAATGGAAGAAATGACAAGATAAAAGAGCTGAGCAGAAGATTTCAAAGAGCAGCTCAAGAATACAAAGTAAAGTATTATAATGAGATGTGCAAAGACCTGGAGTTAGAGAACCAAAAAGGAAGAACACACTCTCATTTCTCAAGCTGAAAGAATTGAAGAAAAAGTTTGAGACTCAAGTTGCAATATTGAAAGATTCTATAAGCAATATGTTGAATGATGCAGAAGGCATTAAAAGAAGATGGAAGGAATACATAGAGTCACTTACAAAAAAGGATTGGTCAATGTTCAACTATTTTAGGAGGTGGCATAAGATCAAGAACCAGTGGTACTGAAGGAAGAAATCAAAGCTGCACTAAGGAAATGGCTAAAAACATGGCTTCAGGAATTGATGGAATACCTGTCAAGATGTTTCAATAAATGGATGCTACAGGGGAGCTCTGGTAGCATAGTGGCTAAGACACTTGCCTGCTAACCAGACGGCTGGTGGTTCAAACCCACCAGCCACTCCTCGGAAGGAAGGTTGGGCAATCCTACTTCCATAGTGATACTGCCTCGGAAACCCAAGGAGGGGTCGCTATGAGTTGGGGCTGACTCGACGGCACATAACAACAACAACAACAACAACACTGGAGGCACTTACTTGTCTATACGAAGTAATTTGGAAGACAGTTACTTAGCCAACAGACTGGAAAATATCCAATTAGTGTGATTTAAAAGAAGGGTGATGCAACAAAATGTGGAAATTACTGAACAACATCATCAATATCACACCCAAGTAAAATATTGCTGAAGATAATTTAAAAATGGTTGCAGCAGAATATTGACAGGGAACTTCCAGAAATGCAGGCTGGATTCAGAAGAGGATGTGGAATGAGGGACATTTTTGATGATGTCAGATGGATGTTAGTTGAAAGCAAAGAATACCAGAAAGATGTTTACTTGTGTTTTATTGACTACCCAAAAGCATTTGACTATGTAGATCAAATCAAATTACGGATAACTTTGAGAAGAATGGGAATTCCAGAACACTTAATTGTGCTCATGAGTGACCGTGCATAGACCAGGAATCTGTCATTCAAACAGAACAAGGGTATACTGCATGGTTTAAAATCAGGAAGCGTGTGTGTCAAGGTTGTATCATATTACCATACTTATTCAATATGCATGCTGAGCAAATATTCAAAGATGTTGGATTATATGAAGAAGAACACATCATCAAGATTGGGGGAAGACTAATTAACAACTGTGATATGCAGAAGACACAACCTTGGTTGCTGAAAGTGAAGTTAATTTGAAGCACTTAGTCAGAAAATTAAAGACTATAGTCTGGTGTGTGGATTACACCTCAACATAAAGAAAACAAAAAACCTCACACATGGACCAATAGGCGGCATCATGATAAATGGAGAAAAGATTAAAGTTGTCAAAGATTTCTTATTACTTGATTCCACAAATCAACGCCCATGGATGCAGCATACAAGAAATCGGACATCATATTGTACTGGGCAAATCTGCTGCAAAAGACCTCTTTCAAGTGCTGAAGATGAAAATGTCATTTTGAAGACTAAGGTGCTCCTAATCCAAGCCATGGTATTTCAATAGTCTAATATGCATGTGAAAGCTGGACAATGAGTAAGGAAGAATACTTGACGATTTTGAGTTGTAGTGTTGATGAAGAATGTTGAAAGTCCATGAACTGCCAAAAGAACTAAAAAATCTGTCCTGGAAGAAATACAACCAGAATGCTCCTTGGAAGTAAGAATGTCCAGAATTCATTTCACCTAACATGTTGTCAGAAGGGACCTTTCCCTGAAGAGAAGTATCATGTTTGTTAAAGTGGAGGGTCAATGAGCTAGAGGAAGGCTCTCAATAAGATGGATTGACACAGTGGCTGCAATGATGGGCTAAGGTATAGCAAGGCTTATAAGGCTGGTAAAGGACTGGGAAGTCTTTCATTCTGTTTTTCATAGGTTTGCTATGAATTGGAGCCCATTTGACCACACCTAACAATAATATCATTTTTATCTAAAGCAAGGAAAGGAGGTTATATATAATGAAAAAAGAAAAAAGAAACTGTACTAATTTCTCAATGCTGTTGTGACAAAATACCTAAACTGAGAGCTTAAAACAACAGAAACATATTCTTTCACAATTCTGAAGGTTACTAGTCAAATCAATTTAAAATAAAATAAAAAAAAAAAAAAACTCACTGCCATTGAGTTGATTTCGACTCATAGCAACCCCTCCTTGGGTTTCTGAGGGGGTATCACTACGGAAGAAGATTGCCCCATCCTCCTGTCAAGGAGTGGCTGGTGGGTTTGAACCACCAGCCTTCTGGTAAGCAGTCAAATGCCTTAGGCACTAAGTCTCTAGGAGCATATTCCTTTCTTTATCTTCCAGCTTCTGGTTGCCCAGGTATTCCTTGGCTTGTAGATGCATCTTCACATGGCAGTCATTTTTCTGCCTGTCTGTGTGTCCTTTCTCTTTTATAAAGACAACCCAGATTGGATTAGGATCTACTCTACATCAGTTTGATTTCATGATAACTGATAATATCCTTGAAGACCTTATTTCCAAGCAGGGAATGTTCAGTTACCAGGAATTAGAATTTCATTTTTTTTTTTTTTTTTAGTGTGTGTGCGTGGATGGATAACTAAATCTATAACCCTTTTCATGCTATTTCACTCACTGCTTCATTCATATAAAGCAATTTTTTTTGTCCACAATTAGCTTCAAAATACTAGAGAAAATAATAAACACAATCAAAGTAGAATTTCTGTGCAAATATACATTCTATAATCTGGGCAAATAAACGGACAATGTATTTTTGCAAAATGGATAATGTCCAACCCAAATATGCCATGACTTAATCTTGGAACCTGTTAATATACTACCTTACATTGCAAAAGGGACTTTGTAGGTGTGATTTGAAGATGTGATTAATTTAAGGATATTGAGATGGAAGATTATCTGAGATGAGACACTTGGGTCCAATGTAATCAAAAGAGTCCTTATAAGAGGGAAACAGGAGGATAAGCGAGAAAGAGATATGACTGTAAAGGAAAAGGTTGAAATGATGACATTGCTGGAAGAGGGTCATGAACCTTCCAGGAGCTAAATAGTGCAGGAAAATATTTTGCAGCTTCCAGAAAGAACTCTTCCTTGCAGACACCTTACTTTTACCTCATGTGTCCCATTTCACATTTCTGACTATCGTAACTATAAAATAATAAACCTGCATTGTTTTTAAGACAATAAGTTTGCACTAATTTGTTACAATAAATGGCTGCAATTCTGGTTGCAATCATTAGACTATGTCAAGAAATACTGCAAGAGAGCTACCTGGCCAACCAACTGGAAAAGAGCAGTTTTTGTGCCAATTCCAAAGAAAAGTGAGCCAATGAAATGCAAAAATTATTGCACAATATCATTAACATCACATGGAATTAAAATTTTGCTGAAAATAGTTTTGAAAGGGTTTCAGCAGTATATTGACAGGAAATTGCCAGAAATCCAAGCCAAATACAGAAGTGAACATGGAAAAGAGCTTTCATAGCTGATGTCATATCGATCATAGCTAAAAGCACAGAATACCAGAAAGATGTTTACCTGTGTTTTATTGACTATGCAAAGGCATTCAACTGTGTGGATCAGAACAAATTGTGTATAACATTGAGGAGAATGGAAATCCAAGAGCACTTAATTTTGCTCATGAGAACCTGCACACAAATCCAGAGGTAGTCATTCGAAAAGAACAGGGGAATACGGTGAGGTTTAAAATCAGGAAAGGCTTGTGTCAAGATCGTATCTTTTTACCATAATATCCATTCTGTATGCTGGACAAATAATCAGAGAAGTTGGATTATATGAAGAAGAATTTGCTATCCGGTTTGGAAAAAGACTCATTAATAATGTGTCATGATACAACCTTGCTGCTGAAAACAAAGAGGACTTGAAGCACTTACTGATGAAGATCAAAGACATAAGCTCTCAGCATCAATTATATATCAACATAAAGAAAACAAATACCTCACAACTGAACCAATAAGCAATATCATGATAAATGGAGAAAAGAATGAAGTTATCAAGGATTTCATTTTACTCGAATCTACAATTAATGCCTATATAAGCCTAGTCAAGATATCAAACAATGTATTGCATTGGGCAAATGTCCTGCAAAAGACTATAAAGTCAGTTTGAAGACTAAGGTGCCCTTGACCCAAATCATGGTATTTATGTTACCTCATATGCATGCAAAAGATGGACAATGAATAAGGAAGACTGAAGAATAATTGATACATTTGAAATATGCAAAGAATATTATCAGCAAAGAATATGGAATATACCTTGAACTTCCAGAAGAAAAAACATTTCTGTCTTGGAAAAATAAAGCCAGAATTCTCCTTAGTATTGAGAATGGTAACACTTTGTCTCACATACTCTGGTCATGCTATCAGGAGGGACTAGTAGTCCCTGGAGAAGGACATCATGCCTGGTAAAATAGAGAGTCAATGAAAAAGAGGAAGACCCTCAATGAAATAGGTTGACACAGTAACTACAACAATGGGCTCAAACTTAGCAACAATTGTGAGGATGGGGCAGGAAAGGATAGTGTTTCATTCTGTTGTTCATAACATCTCTATGAGTTGGAAATGACTAGATGATATCTAATAACAATGATAACATATACCTGCTCCTTCCTCACTTATCCACATGGTTAGGTTTCTAAGACCAAATCATTTTATGAAAACCTGCATTATGTGAAAATGGAGCATGACCACATTGGATTCCAAAATGGAGGATGACTACATCATTACATAACTTCCAAATTACATCATTACATAACTGCAAGACTACATCATTGCATAGGTATCAAACCACTGAGAAACCATGACTCAGTCAAGTTGAGTCATAACCTTAATCATCACAGTCCACATTACTTTTTCCTAGGACTTTGGCATTTGTTATTGTCAGATATATATTCTTAATGCACAAAAGAGTTGGATAGTAGATTTTTCACTATTAATGTAAATATTATTATCTGGATAATGAGAGCATTCACAAGTGAGGAGTAGGTGCATTCATACAATTAAATATTTTTCAGCCACAGAAAGAATGAGATAGATACTTGCCAACAAAGACAATCTTTGAAAGCATTAGGTTAAGTGAAAGTAGACATTCACAAAAGACTTTATATGATTCCATTTCTATTAAATATCTAGAATAAGCAAATTCACAAAGTATATTTGTAGCAGTGGGTTTGGTGAGTTTTTTGAGAGCTAGGAAAGATGAATAGATTGAATAGTGATGGCTAAAGTATACACTTTATTTTTTAAAATAGAAATGTTCTGAAAACTATGGTAATGATTATATAATTTTCTGGATTTATTAAAAAAATCACTTTAAATGGGGGAAATTTTACTTTGATAAAGCTGTTATAAGGAGGGAAAACATTAAAAATATTCTTTCCAAAGACCTCTGTTTCCTAGTTGGCACAAGACTCCCTAGTTTCTATCTCTCTGTCTCTATCTGCCATGCTGGAACTTCTGTTCACCATCTTGTATAGTAATTCCTTTTTTTCCCTTGCACTGAACATCCATTTTCTTGAACTCCAGATCGTTCAGTTTCTTCACTTCATGCACTGTTCTCCCTCTCTATCCAGGATCTCCTATATAGATTCCCCTCTGAGTGGTTGACGGTGGTAGCCTGGCACCATCTGGTTCTTCTGGTCTCATAGTCACATAGGCTACGGATCCCATGGTGTACCAGTTGTTAGAGCTAATTGTTTCCATGAATCTTTGGTTTTCTTCATTCTTCTTTGCTGTGGATGAGAAGAGTCCCACCGTTGCATCTAGATGGCTGCTTGCAAGCTTTTAAGATACCAGTTGCTACTCGCCAAAGTAGGATGTGGAACAATGAGTTTTGTGTAGTATGTTATGCCAATTGTTCTTGATATCCCCCTTGACTATGGTCCCAAGCCCATAGGTTCAACTACTCACTCCCTCTGAGTAGCTGGCTGTGGCCAAGAAGTGACTACAACCTTGTCCCTTGTCAGCTCTACTATACAAATGGGAATTCTTACAGAACTTACAAATACACTTGTAGAACCATTGTCTTCCATCCTTATACATGGTCTTGGGTACACTCCCTGGTGAATAGACATACCTAGTAGTTTAGTCTGTCCACATATCTATCCACCCGTATACCCATGTTTACCTTCACTGACAATGAAGTACTATATGTGCAAAATGGTTCATCTTTGTTGTCTACCCATGTTTACCTTCACTGACAATGAAGTACTATATGTGCAAAATGGTTCATCTTTGTTGTCTGTACCTCCCATGTACCTCTGTATCTCTTCCTCTTCCTCAGTGTCACCATGTTGATCACTCACATTTGGTACATTGCCTGAAGGTTTATTTTTAAAACTTCTATGTTGTTGTTGTTGTTGTTATGTGCCGTCGAGTCAGCCCCGACTCATAGCGACCCCTCCTTGGGTTGCCAAGGCAGTATCACTATGGAAGTAGATTGCCCAACTTTCCTTCCAAGGAGTGGCTGGTGGGTTTGAACCGCCAGCCTTCTGGTTAGCAGTCAAGTGCCTTAGTCACTATGCTACCAGAGCTCCTTAAAACGTCTATATTTCAAAATATTATTTTATACTTGTACTTTATGAATAGCTTAGTTGTACACATTTCTAGACTTTATGCTGTTATTTTTATTTAAAAATTTGGGACCTATTTTCTCCTTTATTTCAGCTTTTAATGATGGGGCTAAGAACTCCAAATCTAGTTCTTGATCCTGTGTATGATATTATTATTTTTTTTTCTCATTAAGGCATATTTTTGAATGTGTATATATGTGTGCATGTTATCATTCATTGTTTTGTTCCTTAGTTGCATCTTTCTATCCAGAAACTCATGACTTTCCATTTGGGAAAAAAATAATTATAATTTTATGGTGAGTTAAGAGGTAAGTGCTGATTTGGTTGAAGAGAAAGGCAATAAAATAAAATCATGTGACCAGCACAATATCACTATGGAAAAGGAAGACACAAGAGGTGTAGGCAATAAAGGTAAATACTGTTACATATATAATACTGCATTATCAGTAATAGCAAACATAGAGAATACATAGGTAGACATGCAAGAAGATGAGGTATGTAGGGGAACAGGAATATACCTACTGCCATGCAGAAGATATTTGTCTGCATGCATATTTGTATATGCCATAAACATGTCCATATGCAGTACAGAGCTAAAGGGGGACAAAATTAGGATAACCTCTTAGTCACAATTAAGCACCTTGAGGGAGGGAGTTTCTGGGCCTGTGGGCTCTGGACTGTGATCACAGGGTACACCAAGCTCAATTGGCACAACATAAGACACAAAAATATTATTCTACTTTGGTAAGTAGCGACAGGGGCCTTAAAAGCTTGTGAGAGGCCATTTCAAATGCAACTTTTGTTCTCATCTTGTCTGTAGCAAAAAAGAAGGAAGAAAATCAAAGACACATGGAAACAGTTAGTCCAAAGGATGAATGGACCATGAGAAGCTCAGCCTATTTACCCTGAGAAAAGAACTAGATAGTGCCCAGCTACCATTGCTAACCATCAGAAAGGGATCAAAATTGGAGATTCTGGATAGAGTGGGGAAAAAATGTGGAAGAAAATTTTAAAAAATCAGAAAAAATACCAGGATCACTAGTCTGATAGAGACTGGTGAAGTCCCAAGATTATGGTTCCTGGTCACTGTTTGGGCCTGGAACTGGACTCATTCCTATGGCTAACTTTCAGTCAAACAGTAGACAAGCCTACAAGCTGTCTATTGGGAGATGCACTCCTTAGAACAATCAAACATGGGAGATCAGAAGGGCAGTATTTGCATAGGGAGAAAACTAGGGAGGCAGGAATGCATAGATGAGAAGGACACAGGGAAGGGTGACCACAGGGAGGAAGTGGGAGGACAGCTCCCACTTTTTGAGGATTTTTACATTTTGAGGGTTGTACTCAGTGTCACAAAACAAAATGTGTATGAACTACTGAATGTAAAATGAATCTACTTTGTAAAATTTCACCCAAATGACAACAAAATATTTTTAAAAAATACTTGTAATTTTTATTTTATGACTATTTTAATAATGACCTAACTTTGTGAGTTAGGGCATTATAATTTAGTAGAACTGAAAATAAGAAGAAAATTAACTGTCAACTGATCAACAGGTCAATCTCTCTGACAACAAGTAAGATATAAATACCTTGGTGAAACTATTTTATTCCTTTTTTAAAAATATTGGTGTTATCTTTTTTTTTTTTTTTTAATAACTAAAATTGATGGTCTGTAGCTATTCGAAATAACCAAACTAATTGCCATACAGTCAATTCTGACTCACAGTGACCTCTTTTGCGTTTCTGAGGTGGTAAATCTTTTCAGAAGTAGACTGCCCAGTTTTCCTTCTGCAGAGTGGCTGGTGGGTTAGCAGTCAAATGCCTTAGGCACTATGGCAGAGCTCCTTGCTGAAGATATTCCAAAAATAGTTGCATCAGAATAGTGACAGAGAACTTCCAGAAATGCAAGCTGGATTCAGAAGAGGATGTGAAGAAGGATATCATTGCTGATGTCATATGGAACTTTGCTGAAAGCAAATAATCCAGCAGCATGTTTACCTGTGTTTAATTGACTATGAAGAAGCATTCGACCGTGTGGATCATTAAAAATTATGGAAAGCACTGAGAATAATGGGAATTCCAGAACAATTGATTGTGCTCATAAGGAACCTGTACATAGACCAGGAGGCTGCCATTCAAACAGAACAAGGGGATAGTGCATTGTTTAAAATCAGGAAGGGAGTGTGTCAGGGTTGTATCCTTTCAGCATACTTATTCAATTTGTATTCTGAGAAAATAATCTGAGAAGCTGGACTATGAAGAAGAATGTGGCATCAGGATTGGAGGAAGGCTTATTAACCTGAGATACACAGATGACACAATTTTGCTTGCTGAAAGTGAGGATGACTTGAAGCACTTACTGATGAAGGTTAAAAACTACAGACTGCAGTATGGATTACATCTCAACATAAAGAAAACAAAAATACAACTGGACCAATAAGCAACATCACAATAAATGGAGAAAAGATTGAAGTTGTTAAAGATTTCGTATTACTTGGTTCTATAACTAACAGCAATGAAAGCAGCAGTCAAGACATCAGACATTTATTGCACTGGGCTAATCGGCTGCAAAAGACCTCTTTAAAGTACGGAAAAACAAGGATGTCTCCTTGAAGAGTGAGGTGCACCTGATCCAAGCCATGATATTTTCAGTCACCTCATGTGCATGTGGAAGATGGACAATGAATAAGGAAGACTGAAGAAGAGTCGATGCTTTGAAATTGTGGTGTAGGCGAAGAATGCTGAAAGTACCATGGACTGCCAAAAGAACAAACAAATCCATCCTGGAGGAAGTGCAGCTGAAATGTTCCTTTGAAGTGAGAATGGCCAGACTTCAACTCACATACTTTTGTCATGTTGTCAAAAGGGACCATTCCTTGGAGAAGGATATCATGCTTGGTAAAGTGGAGTGTCAACCAAAAAGGAGAAGGCCCTCAATGAGATGGATTGATATGGTGGCTGCAATGATGGGTTCAGGTGTGGCAAGGATTGTAACCCTGGCACAGGAGTGGGCAGTGTTTCATTCTGTTGTTTATGAGGTTGCTATGAGTCAGAGCCAACTGAATAGCACCTAACAAGAGCACAACAGCTATTCTAAGGAGATCTGGCTTTGTAGTGGTTAAGGTATTTGGCTGCTAACCAAAAGGTTAGTGGTTCAAACCCAGCAGCCATGCTGTGGAAGAAAGATGGGGAAGTCTGCTTCCATAAAGATTTACAGCCTTGGAAACCCAATGAGGATTGCTATCAGTAAGAATTGACTGTATGGCAATGAGTTTTTTGTTTGTTTGTTTTCTTGAGCTATTCTAAAAGCTCATTAACTGTTCTGTTGTATTTTTAGAATGTTTGTTGCTGTTGTTGTTGTTGTTATGTGCCCTCAACTCGGACCCGACTCATAGTGACCCCTCCTTGGGTTTCTGAGGCAGTATCACTACGGAAGTAGATTGCCCAACCTTCCTTCTGAGGAGTGGCTGGTGGGTTTGAACCACCAGCCTTCTGGTTAGCAGTCAAGTACCTTAGGTACTACGCTACCAGAGCTCCTTTAGAATGTTTAGATGTTGTATATTTCAGAATAACAATGACAACCAATCTCATGTATTAAATTGTGTTCCCCAAAAATATGTGTAAACTTAGCTAGGCCATAATTCTCAGCAGTTTGGCAATTATGTAATGATGTAATGTGACAGTTATGTAATGATGTAATCATCTCCTATGATGTGATCAGGGAGCTGTGGTGGCATATGCCTAAGGTGTTTGACTGCTAACCAGAAGGCTGGTGGTTCAAACCCAATGGCCACTCCTCAGAAGGAAGATTAGGCAATCTACTTTGGTAGAGGTAGTCCCTGGGAAACCCAAGGAGGGGTTGCTATGAGTGGAATCTGATGTAAGGGGAACAGGGTTGGATGCTGTGCTCTTAATCATATCATAGCCCTGATTCAATGACGAGTTTCCACAGTTTCCCTTGGGTGTGGCCTGCATCACCTTTTGTCTTACAAGAAATAAAAAGAGAAAAAAGCCAGAAGAAAGAGAAGGACTTACTACTACCAAGAAGTAGAAGCTGGGAGCTGAGTGCATCCTAGGGAACCAGAGTCCCAGAACTGAAAACATCCGAAAGCCAAGAGAAACAGAGAGAGAAGGCTTTCCCCTAGATCAGGCACTTTTAATTCAGATTTTTAGTCTTCTAAACAGAGAATAATTATTTCTTTGTTAAAGTCATCCACTTGTGGTATTTCTATTATAGCAGCACTAATTAACTAAGACAATGTGTGTTTCACTTTTCCAGGGATTTCAACTATTGTTGTACCACCCATCTGTCAGTTCACTGTACAGTGGTGGCTTGCATGTTTTTATGGTGCTGTTAGCTATAAACAACAATATTTCAAATACCAGCAAAGTCACCTATGATGGCCTGGTTTCAATGGACCTTTCAGATCAAGATAGACTAGGAAGAAAGGCTTGACAATATACTTCTGATAATTAGCTATTGAAAGCCATACAGCCCAACTCACTTGTTCTAAACACCTGATCAGGAGGAACTACTCTCTAAAGGAAGAGATCATGTTTGGTGAAGTAGAGGGTCCACAAAGGCAAAGGAGATCCTCAGTGAGATGGATTGGCACTATACTCACATTGATGGAAAAGATTGACAATATTTTCTTCTGGGCATGTAAGATCATTATAGGTTGGACTCAACTCGATGGCAGCTAACAACAACACAACTCTCATTAAATGAAAAACAAAGTACTGTTTTGCCTTTGATTTGTGGCAGTAATTGAGTCTGGATTCTAATAGTGACTAGTTTTATTGACAGTGTTCCCAGAAGCTAAAAATTAACACATGTGATGGACATAACCTCAGTACGCAAATTAAATTCTTATCTAATTTCTAATATGACCAGCAAGTACTTGTTATGGAGTTACTAAATCTCAACAAGGAATTGTAGAAACACCCATGGCAGAGCCTTATATTTTATATATAGTGGCTAAAGCACTTGACTGCTAACCAGAAGGCTGGCGGTTCAAACCCACCAGCCACTCCTCGGAAGGAAGGTTGGGCAATCCTACTT